>NC_133662.1:55142170-55442170 GCF_037893015.1 Macrotis lagotis
TGCCTGGGTGTTATGCTATCACTTTCCCCCCTCTATCACACCACACTCTAGTCTTTTAAAACTTATGTTACTCTATGCAGTTGATTTACAACTTTTTCCTATTTTGGCATATTTTTCTGTATACTTCAGGTATTATTGACAAGTAAAAATATGTTTGGAACTTAGGCAAGACTCAGTTCAAGTGCTACCTCCTACCTGGAATCTTTCTTGATTCCTCCAGTTGTTAGTACCTAGCTGTCCTTAAAATAAGAAAAAATAATCTTGCATGTATTTTTTTATCTATTTATGTAAGTGCATAAGGTTTCACTTTACTACAATGAAAGCTCTTTGAGATGCTTTATATCTCCCAATATCTAGCACATTATTTGGGACATGGTACTTACTTAACAAATATTGATTGATTGCATCATGCTTAGAAAGTACATATTGTCTTTGATTAACTGACTTC
This sequence comes from Macrotis lagotis, assembly GCF_037893015.1. Classification (NCBI taxonomy): domain Eukaryota; kingdom Metazoa; phylum Chordata; class Mammalia; order Peramelemorphia; family Peramelidae; genus Macrotis; species Macrotis lagotis. Next base: position 55,142,619 of record NC_133662.1, read on the forward strand.
AACAATTTAACTAGTCAATCATGCAACAAAAATGTATTAAGTGCCTACTATATGTCAGGCTAACTAAGAATATTTTAAAAAACCTCCCCTAAAGGGGCTCACATTCTTATGAGAATCACAGCTTATAAATAGTTAAGTACATGCAGGATCTTCAGAATAAATGGCAATTTCATAGGAGAAGGCTGGAGAGATTAGGACTAGATTCCTGTGGAAAGTGAGATTTGATCTGAAGTCTTGAATGAAGGAATGGAGATGAAGGAGAGCATTCCAAGTATGGAGTATGAACTGGTGCAAAAACTTAGAGAGGGGATTGAGTCATAAACATGGGCCAGGGTACTTGTACCATAGAATACATAAAGTGAAGTATAAGTGAAGTTAGAAAAGATAGGAAAGAATCAGGCTATGATGAGATTTAAATGTAATTCAGGGGATTTTACTTTGATCATGAAAGTAATGGGAAGTCACTGAAATTGTTGAGTCAGGTTGGGAAACATGGACAGACCTATCCTGCTTCTTTGGTAGCTGCAGATAGGAATCTGGAGAGACTTTTGGCAATCACCAGGCTATTGCAATAGTACAGATATGAGATATTGAGGAAGTGGAGAGGAGATATATGAGAAATATTGTGAGGTAGAAATGACAGGATTTGGTAACAAATTCAATATGTAAGATAATTGATAACAGAGTCCAAGATGACACTGAAATTGATAATATGGATAACTGGCAGAATGGTGGTATCTTTGACAAGAATAGAAAAAAAAATTTTAAATGGAGGGGCTTGGGGGAAAAGGTTTTGGATGCTTTTGAGTTGAAACTGTGAAATATGCAGGTCCAGATGTCCAAAAGTAATTAGTGATGCAGACTGGAGCTCAGAAAAGTTAATTGGTCTGAATATATAGCTCTGGGAATTATCTGCACAGGCCATTGAAACCGTAAGAGATTAGATAGAGAGAAACAGAGGAGGACCTAGGAAAGGCCTTGTGAAATGCCCATGCACATTGAGAATCAATTGGATCAAGATTCTGTAAAGGAGACAGAGCAGTGGTCAGACAGATAGGAGAAGATTACAAGAGAGAGGAAAGAGTATTCAGGGACAAATACTCCAGAAGGACAAGAAGGAAGATAAATGAGAAAAAGTCATTTGATTTGGCAATTATGAAATCACTGATAACTTTGAAAAGTGTAATTTCCCTTGAATGACAAGGTCAGAAGCCATATAGTAGAGCCGATATAATGTCCCTAATGTAGATGGTTATTTCAAAGAAGTTAGCTGAGAATGGGAGAGATAAAAAGTAGTTATCAGGGATGATAAACTCAAGTAAGGATTTTTTTTAAGGATGAAGTGACATGGATGCCTCTTTTGTAGACAGTATTGAAGGAACTAATAGATGGGGGGTGGGGGGGAGAGTAGAAACAGAGAAAACTGAGGTGAAAGTGGGAGTAGACTGCGAGAGCTGATGTAAGAAATTAGCTTTGGCAAGGAGAAATTCACCTCTTCTTTCTTTGGTGAAAGAGGAGATAGGGTAGGCGCTATCTGAGTGATGTGAGACGAAAAGGGGAGAGGGTGTTAATGAATGGCGTCATTTTTTTTTTCATGAAATAAGATCAGTTGAGGAGTTGAGTAAATGGGATGCCATGAGAAGCCTAAGGAAAACAAGAAGGGTTTAGAGCATAAGTGCTATTAGATAACAAACTTATATAGTAAATCAAAAAAAAAGGCATGGTTTTGCAATTTTCTTTAGCTTTGTTCATCAGCACATGCATAGAAACAAAGGAGTCTAGGATTACAGTGTAGCAAATAATGATGAATTTTACGATAACTGGACAAGAGTAGAGAATAGAGTATAGTTGAATTATATAAGGTACAGAGAAAGACAGAATGATAAAATATGATCAGATAAAGAAATTTAATAGTTCATCGCTATGAAAGTAGGACATTTATGAATGATAAGATCATCTGTGTATAACTGAGATAGAATGGTGGATTAGGTTATGGGAACTGAATAGATTGAGGAACTGGGGAATCTAATTAGTTATTTATAGGTTGGGTATCTGAAGAAACATTAGTTTGTATGTTGAAGTGCCCTGGTGTGAGGACAGGAATTGGGGTAGAAAAAATGTGACCTAGCACTGAACTTATTGAGGAAGAAAGGAGAATGTGCTATAGCAGTGGAGGGGGGGGGGAGATAGTATAAATAGGAGCTGAATAAATAGGAGCTGAATCGAGAAATAAATTTGGCTAATATGACCCTCAAAGAAGAAGTTATACGAGCAGTAAATCTAGGCGTATGAGAAAAAAATGTAGCCAGGGTTGTAAAAGGACTGCCAGGGATTCAGTGTTACCAGGAAGGGGCCAGTATCAGATGGCAAGTGTGAGAAAGGAAAAGGCCTAAGGTGAATAGAAGTTTATTAACTATGAAACAGAGACATTTCAGGAAACACAGCGAAAGGAATAGTACTATCTAGAGAGGGACCCTAGAATACTGGGAACAAGGTATATGAATAAGGGAGTGGTAAACTGGAATAAAGAATGGGGTTTTGTGTTTAAAAAGGCAACAGGCTATAGGAGGAGTCAGAATCATTGGAATAGAAATAAGGGTATAGGAATTAGCTTGCCATTGAAGAATGAGTCTAGGCAGAGTATGAATGGTTGGAGAGAGATCATCTGATAACAGTGCTCTGCATGAGGATCACTCCAAATCCAGAATGCCTAGAAACAATGACATAAAGTATCTTTTACATCCTCCCTGTTACTGGTAGATGGTAAATGTATCCAATTTCACAGCAGGAGAGACAAAAAAAAATATGACCCAGGAAATCAAGAAGGTAGAATTTGAGGATCTGGAGAAGGTCTGGGGTGAAGATGGAAGCCTTTATTAAGTAGTTGCTTTATCTCATTGTTTCTAGGCACTCTGGATACAGAGTGATTCTCATGCAGAGCAATGATATCAGAAAGGTTCTGGAGAAAAGTTGAGTAGGAGGTGATACTCAAACTTTTCCTGGTAGGAAAAGGTAAAGATAAGAGCAAGCTAGGTCTATACAAAGTCACTGTGGTGGGATATAAGAAACTGTTTCTGAGAAATTGTTTCAGGTAGGTTAGTTTAGATGGAATATAATGTATAGGAAGAATAACATGATATTAGTCTGGAAAGACAGGTTGTATCCAGCTTGTGAAATGCTTTAAAAGCCAAACAGAAGAGGAGTATGTCTTGAGTCCCAGATGTGATAGAGGGTTATTGAAGCTTTGGAACAAACCTTTGTCATAAAACTTTATCACTGATCACTATCACCCCACCTCTTTTTTACCTTACACCTATCTTAAGGGGAATTTCTAGGCTTTGATTCAGAAATTTGATTTACCATCTGGGTTTTATGTTTGATTCAATTATCTTTGACTGAATTATCCAAATTGATTTTTAGATCAAGTGCTTTCTCTTATCTGGTGGTTCTCCAAGGGTATTTGGCAGCACCATATCCCCCCTTTCCTCATTTTCTCAGGGTTCTCAGCAGAGAGGAGGGTATAACTCACAGGTTTTAGAGTTAGCACTGCTTCCAAACCTAGCTTTAACTTACTACTCTTCTCCCCTGTGATTTCAAAAGTATTAGGGAAAGAAATTAGAATCTTCTCACAAAGAACCTGAGTACTAGTGATAGCAAAATCATCATGATGTAATGCTAGGAAGGCAATTTATCACCCCTCAGCTTTCAGTCTTCTCTTTCCCACCCCCAGTCATCCATTCTTTTATTAAAATCTATTTGCTTCATTTGTACCTTCTTAAGTTTTACTTCCTGTTGCCATTTCTGCTCTCTTCTTATGTGAGAATTGAATTTTAATGAAATCAAATATAGGTGGATACTCCTGCAAATAAACCTCGATTTTCTCTCCAATATTTCATATTGACATAGATGACATCTGCTGACAAAAGCAGAATTTATGTGCAGTATCCCTCTTAGTTGAACTTGCTTTTTTCGAATAACAGATGGAGCCGTTAGCAGCCTCTCCCATCTCGTAGGCAGCACAGCTTAGTTTTCAGAAGCTGACAGGGCAGCAATATGGTTTTGATGACCTGTGGTCACAAAAGGACCCCTGGATTCCTGCCACACAAGAACCCCTTGCTTACAGATGTCTAAACTTTCCTTTTTTTCCCTTCCAAATCTTACACTATCTAATTTTGGAATACAAAGGCAGTGTTCACAACTGATATGATGATGCACTTGCTGAAATATGAACGTTTGGAGCTTGGACTCCTCTGTATTAGAAAAGAACTCTATTTAATATATATCTACAAAATGGCCTGCTAAATCATATTGCCAAGAAAGCTGAACACTGCAACAGCAGAACTGCATGCTGGTATTTATCTGAATATCTTGCAGTAAAGTGGGGTGCAAGGTGCCAGACACAGGTTTTTATTATATATTTAAAGCAACCAAAGGAGGGTAGGGGTAGGGAAAAGGATATTTAATATCATTTTGCAGAATTCTCTTCATCTACAGTCATATTACTAGTGTTATGGAAAAGAAGTATTGGAGGAAAGATATAAAATGGTCTTAAAATGCTTCATTTCTCAAGAGAAAGAACACTTTCTTTCTGGACCTTCTCACAAATTTCAGTCCAAGTGAGGCATTAGGTCTAGTGCTGTTCATTAAAATAAGTTTATTGCAGTACTTTTGTTTCATTTTATTTATTTTTTTTTAAGAAAGAACTTTCTTGTATCTAGAGTTCTATCTACTGAATTGTCCTTTTATGTATTTTTCCCTGGAGGGTAGACTCATTTTAGGAAAGTTTTCAGTTTTGTATTAAGGTATAATCTTTGTATCTTATTGCATTCTTGTTATAGCTACCTCAGGCTTCTTTGGCAATAAGCCATATTTTATTGTATTTCTCTAGATTTATCTTAATGCTCAATAACTGGAACTCTTTTTCTCACTTTTCTTTAATGTTAGTATTTGGTTGTTATGTTTATTGAAGTGAGGCATAAATATTGGAGAAGAGAATATGGGAAGAGGAGGACTAGAAAAGGGAAAATATCAAAATAACTTACTTTTTCTAGATGAATAAAAGTATTAGACCATAATTCAACCTATGTAGAGTCATTGAAAATATTCTTGATATAACTCCAATAACAATAATTAAATGTATTCCAAATTTAGATTGCATCTAACTTCTTTTATTTCAGGAACTGATTGTAAAAAAGATCTCAAAAATTGGGTCAAAAGACTAAAGGAAAAATTTTGTCAAAGGTGTACAAGTTGCTTTTACTCTGATTTCAAGTTATAATTACCTAAACAGTTTAGTCCTGAAAAATTTTTTGTCAAAAGAATAAATGTTTTCATCTATTTTCTAACCCGCTTTATTAATGTCTCAGAATTATGAAAGGTCCATTCTACATTTACCAACCTTAAACCCCTTTATCTGGTTAGCCAGATGGTATAGTGGATAGAGCACTGGGCCTCTAGTCTGAGAGACCTGAGTTTAAATCCAGCCTCAAACAATTAGTTGATGCATGACCCTGGTCACTTAACCCTGATTGCCTTTTCCTTCATCTATAAAACAAGCCAAAAGGAAAAGGAAAATAACTTCAGTGTTTGCCAAGAAAACTCAAAATAAGGTCATGAAGAGTTGGACACAACTGAAATGAATGAACAAGTACATTTAGATTCCTCTCTTTCTTCCACAGCTATCATTGCTTTACTAAAAAAGCCCCAGATTCAGGGATTGTAAGGAAATGTGGTATAGTGAAAAGGATACCAGACTTAAAATCGGAAATGTAGAGCTCAACCTCTAGTTCTAATATGTTAGATCTCTGTGGGCAAGTTACTTAACTTCATTAAGGTTCAATTTCCTTACCTGTAAAATGGAAATAATGCAAATCTAGATTTTAATCTGGAAAGGATCTTACACCTCTACAAATAAGCAAATTGAGGCCCAGAGAACTACATTGTGACCTTCAGAAAGTCATATGTGTCTTGGGTGTTAAATGACCAATCAGCTAGATTTGGAAATCAGTGCTCCTAATTCTAAATCCAGTACTTTCCACTATAATACTCTAACATTTATAGTATATATATATATCCCCCAGGGTTCTTAATATAATATGTGTAAAGTACTTTGCAAACCTTAAAGGGCTATCCCAGAAACACTTGGTGTTACTGTTATTATTAATTCTTGTTACCCATATTTGATTATGTTCTTTTTTTTAATGGCATGCAGAAAAAAGTGACCTGGGACGAATCATTATCCTGATAATACATCTTAACTGTTTGTGTTCTGGTGACTCTAGCATAGAAGAATAAAATAATATGCTTTCTGTAGATGGATAAAAGTATTAGGCCTTGTCTAGCATATATAGACTCACTGAAAATATCCTTCATACGACTAAAGTATCAAAATTAAATGTATTCCAGATTTATATAGCATCAGATTTCTTTTATTTCAGGAATTGATTTAAAAAAAAAGATTTCAAAACTTGTGTTAAAAGGGTAAAGCCACAAAGATTAAATAAGTTAGAATAAGATACTTTCATCAATTTTGTCCGAGATATGTAGAACACTCTAATTTGTCTTAAACAGATTGGAAAGAATACTTTTGTTCCAAGACCTAGCAATTATAATTTTCTCACATAAAGGATTATTAAACACTGAGATCTTATAGGTGTATTTAGAGGAGGTCGCAAAGTTTTCACCTCTAAAAAGTTCATACAGCTAGGATATTTAGAATGCTTTTTATGAAACCATCAGGTTTTCTCTCAAACTTTACAGGATTTTTATTCTCCATATTTTTCTGCAATGTTTCAGGAATATGCAAATTTCAAAATTGAGTAGTAGAGAGATGAATTTAAATGATAAAAAAAATCTGTTACTTCCAGAGCTAGATTCAAGAAGTGAAGATGATACCTATTAAGAATATAAGTGAATTGTTAGCATAAAAATGTATACTTCCTTAAATCACATTGCCTTTGGGTTTCTTTCTATTGAGTTTTTCCACAAATAATTATCAAAAGTATATAACAGATTTATAGAAATAATTTTAAATTATAGTATGAATGAGTTCTTTTGTGAAGGGAAATATTCCTAATACCAAATTTCAATTAGGAAAGAAAACTATAGTATCTTTATTGAAATTAATGAAATTATTTCCATGGCTAACCCTAATTTTATTGAATTCATTTTTTTAATGCTTAACAGAGAAGAAAATCACGATATTCGGACCTTGACTTTGAAGTAAGTTTGCATGAATTATTTTGTATTTTAAATTATTTAACTATAAAGAAAATATCTAAACTTAACATTCTGTAATTTCCCAATAACATCAAGCAAAACTCCCCCCAAATTTTAAAGATAATTCATACTGTGGAATTGGTAGTGAACAAAATTATCTGATGTTTGAGATATTTTAAGAATATTCTGAAATTATATTTTCCAAAATGAGAGCAGATTTATTGACAAATCAAGATCATTTGAAGATAAAACTTGCTAAAAAAATGAAATGAGTGGTCATAGTGGGAAAGGGGAGGGGAAGGAGGGAGTTGGAGGTCTATTGGAAAGAAGTATTAGTCAAATAATTTATTTCTACCAGACTTTGTCCAGGAAAAGAGAGTCTGACTGATTCTCCACCCTAGCTCCCACTTGCACTAAAAAAAAAAAAGGCTCACATTTATATAACATTTTAAGGTTTGCAAAGGAAGTTATTCATTATTAGGAAGGTAGATAGTGCAAAAGCCAAACTTTCCATATTATAGATGAAAAAACTGAGGTTCAGAGAGGGAAAGTAATTCACCCACTATCCAAAGGCTAATAAAGGTGATAGAACAAAATCTTGAAACAGTCTTCTAACTCCCTTTTCTTCTTGGTACCTTGATTTCTGTTAGTGTACTGTTGAGCTTCACCCACCTTTTCTTTTTTTAATTGATATTTTATTTTTTCAAATACATGTTATGAAATTTTTTCAACATCAATCCATATGTATTTATATACTTTTAAGTTATTAAATTTTCTTCCACCTTCCCTTCCCATCCTCCTTCCCTCAGTGGCAAATAGTCAAGTTACCATTGTACATACATATTTTTGATAAACATATTTACAGATTAGTCATTTTTGGTATGAGGAGTTAGGATTAAGGGAAAGAGATACATAAGAGATAATTTTTATAAAGTGTTCATCAGATTTTGAAGGGTTTTTTTGTTTTGTTTTGTTTTCTTCCTCTGGATGGGGATAACATTGTCCATAGTCAGTCTAATATGGTTTTCCTAGCTCTCTGAACTGCTGAGAGGAGCTGCTTCCATCAAGGTTGATCATCCTACAATGCTATTGTTAGTGTGTACATTGTTCTCTTGGTTCTGCTCCCTTCATTCAGCATCAGATCCTGTAATTCATTCTATGCTTCTGTAGAGTCCAACCATTTATGGTTTCTTATAGAACAATAATATTCCAAAGAATTCATGTACCATAACTTCTTTAGGCATTCCTCAATGGATGGGCATCCCCTCAGTTTCCAATTCTTTGCCACTACAAAAAGAGCTGCTATGAATATTTTGGTATATTTGGAATATTTGTCCCATTTTTTAAGATTTCTTCTGGATATAGACCTAGAATTGGAACTGCTGGGTCAAAGGGAATGAACATTTTTATCACTTTTTGGACATCGCCCCCTTTTTCTAAACTGGCACGCACTCTTCCATATAGTGCTTTTATGGTTTTATCATTGGTACATTCAACAATGTCTTTATTTCCCACAATTTTGTTCTTCCACACATGCCCAGGTTTCCTTTTCCAGAGGTTAACTGATTGCCCAGTAGTGTGCTCTTGTGTTTAAAAAGTAGATTTTCAAAGATATAAACAAAATGAAAAGCATTTTCATTCTCTAATTTGTCCCAAAATTATATTGGCAATGGAATATTGACGTTAGAAATTACTGCCAGCATATTATTTGTTCAGCTTTTTGTTAATTAATGATTTTTAGAATTTTGCATAAATTGTATTTATTCATCTAAAAGGATAAGATTATATCCTATTGACATAATTGAGGATAATCTGTTACAAATTTTTCTAAGCATGTTTGGACTTCTTCAATAATTATAAACCTAATGACAGTTTCCAAACTTCTCAGGGGAGAAAGAAGTTCTTCCAAACAGAGTTAAATGTCTGAATCAAAATGCTTACTTGGATATGAAGTCCTATTTACAAAATACATATGCCTGAGGTTAGATCTACTCGTCGTTTCTGAGAATAACTAGTGGTTGAGCAGAGGTTTGTTGTTTTTTTTAACCTTAAACATTGTCTAAGGAGTTATAGATTTTCTTTTCAGATTAAATGAGACAAAACAGTAATAGAGAATCTGTCACAAATTTGACTAATCCTAGGGTATCTAATCCAACCACTTCATTTTTTACAGATGAAGTAAGTGAAATCCAGAAAGGACAAGGTGGTTTGTATAAGGTCATATAGGTAGCAAATGTCAGCGAAGAGCTGTTACACAGGGATAGGGACTGAACCTGTGATTTCATTTATATAGCAGTCTCAGAGTTGAGGAAACAAACTCTCCCAATATAGGTTGTAATCTTCTTAGCGACACCAAGCCTTAGAGAGTTGAAGCTATGTATAGCACTGAGAGGTTAACTTACTTCCCCAGGGTCACATAACAAATATAAATCAGAGATAGGACTTGAAGTTAGGTCTTCCTGACTTTGAGGTCAGTTCTTTAACACTGATGCATTGAAAAATGATATGATATAATTTATATATGCCCCTAGAAATGGGTGGCAAACTGAATTTTTAGCATAAAACAACAGAGTATAGTTTCAAATAAAAAAAATTAAGAATGCTTCATTTTTATAAATACTCTTGTTCATTTTCAGTAGTGAATATTTCCAAAAAGAACAAGAACCACATTTTTTAATGTCATATTATCCATTCTTCTTTATCCAAAAGTAGAGAAGATAAGGAAAGTGGCAAATTAATCAAGCATTTATTAAGCACCTACTCTGTGTGCGGCATTTAATAACTAAACTAATTATAAAAATCAAATTACTATGCAACCAACCTAAATTATATAATTGTAAAGCATTTTTAAAAGACTCTTGAATCACGCTGTGGCATTCAAGGCACCAGGAATTCCATTCTCTTTTAGAATGTTTACTATGGCAACTGGTACCAAGACACCAGTAAACTGATGCTTCATCCCATGCCTCTGCACAATATTTTTACATGCTAATTTATGAATGCAAATCATCCTATCATCAATACATTTGTAGTTAGTTGACCAACATTATGCATCAGAAACCAGGACACTTTGTTCAGCTGTATAATTGTTGGGTTTGTTATATGATTGCTATATTGTGTTGAGATTCTGGAAAACCTAAATAGTGCTACTTGTGTGCTTCAGGGAAAGAGCTAGTTTTCCTTTCGTAAACAGTTGGGTGTTACATAATCCAGCCTCATCTGTAAATTGCATTTATCAGAGAATGTAACACTAATTAGGGAGTATGGGCTTTGTTTTATATTCAGGAACTATTAATTGCCAAGTCTAAAACAAGATATATATGTATATATTTTTTTATTATCACCATGTGAAATTTGGGACCTTTCTAAATGACCATTCACAAGATGCATACAATGTGTTCCCTCTCCTTCTAACACAGATTACTTGTGTTTGCTTGCCTCAAGCTCCTTGACACCCACACAAAACCTTCCTGTGCCCACCCCCTGACTTCTATGTGATCCCATTCAGACAGTTCTAATTAGAAGAGCTTGCTTTGCCTCTGGTTCTCTTGAATGTATCCCCCTCCATACCTCTCCAGTTTATACCAAATATAATAATAATTTCCAGTCATCTGTGGTATCCAAAAAACCTTTTTATGGGAGTTTACCTTAATGTAATGTATTAACTAAAGTTCTCTCACACAAATCAATGTCCTTTAAGATAGTCTTATATGACTGGGATAAATAGAGCAAATGTGGAAGGAACTGTTATACCCTCTTGTCCATGCATAAGCTCCATAAATGTGTTCAGACCTAATTGGTTTTTTCCTGAGTTTCCTTTAATCAATACTCCTCCTGCAACTGGTAAACAAGCCGGTTGCCCACATCAAGAGCACAAAGAGAAAGAAACAAAGGGAAAAAATCCATTTTGAATTCTGACTGTTAAACCAATGTTGACTAACTGGTTTCAGTATCAAAATTCTACTAGTAGCTTTCTCCCCAAATTGACTGACCCTGTAGCTCTTGGGAACCCCCCCCAAAATTGAAGAATTCAATCACTTCATCTAATAAGTCCTGGTAAGCCAGCCATTTTATCTATTTCTACCTTCTCCATATTCATGCAGTACTACAGGAATATATGATTTTATCACTGTAGTAAAATGAAATAATATCACTTGAAGATCATATGAAATACCATATATAAAATTATTTGTAAAACCTAGAACACTATACATGTTAACTATTATAATTATCACTATTATTAACTTCAAGATATTGTGACAATATAGTTATATTGTAATCACATTATAATTCTGCATAATTATAATGTGATTATATTATATATCATAGAACAATATAGTATGTAATATAATAGCTAGTAGTAATAGCATAGGCTTTTAACTTGAGATCAGTGACTATATATTTTAAATATCTTGATAATTGTATTTCAATATAATTGCTTTCCTCTGTAACTTTATACACTTAAAAAACATTATTCTGAGTTCATTGACTTCACTAAGCCACCAAAGTAGTCTGTGACTCAAAAAAGATTAAGAAGTATTGAAGAGGGCTTTAAGTTTTGCAAACCACTTAAATATGTGATGTCATTTGATCCTCACAACATTCATATAAGGTAAGTAGCATTACTATCCTCACTTTGCTGATTTTGAAAGAGAGATACAAAGAGGCCAAGTTATTTATTTGCCCAGGGTCCTAGAGATGGATAGAAAAGCAACCACAGGGGCAGCTAGGTGGCATAGTGGATAGAACACCAGCCCTGGAGTCAGGAGTACCTGAGTTCAAATCCAGCCTCAGACAATTAATAATCACCTGTGTGGCCTTGGGTGTGTCATTTAACCCCATTGCCTTGCAAAACAAAACAAAACCAAAACTAACTACAACAGAACCAAGAAAACCTAAGTTCAAATCCTGCCTCCCAGTATATACTCTGGAAAATTACTTCTCCCAGAATTCTAAGCAACTTTCTAGTACTGTAAAGTGGAAAAGAAAGTTCCAGTTGCATTTGTAGAGGGTGTTTATTCATTCAAGAGTTCCCTTTATCCATTCTGCCCCTATGTTGTTAATGGGCATAACATTCTCCAGTGTAAGCGGCAAACCCCTGACCCCCAAGTTCTTGGAAGACAGTCTTTGTAGTTAAAAAATAATTCATCCCTTGATAACCGCCCAATTGTAATAAGCATCTAAGAACCAATCTCTAGACTAATCCTCAATGACAGGAACATAGCATACTCTTGAATCCATAAATGAAGTCTTATCAGATCCCTAATACCTATTACAGCTTGAATTTTGCTATGCTACCTTTGAGAGCCAACTATCATCATCTCAACGTCACAATGAAGCAACAGGCAAAAGCTTCAGGGCCCTCTCCATATTACTGAGCTAAGACAATTTTATACCTGTAACAACAAACAGTTGCAGTATGTGATGATAAAAAAGATAAGATAGGCAGCTTATTAAATTTCTTTAGATCCTTCATCAGTTTTCTTTTATGCTTTGAAATTGCAATTTGGAGAGAGAAAAATAACCACCAGCAAATTATGCAACTTTCCACTTCCATAGAATCAGTCTCAGTTCTAAATGTGGATTGAACGTAAGGGAAGCTGCATCCCAAAATTAACCCCCCACTCCTTTCAGACTACCTTAGTTTAAGTTATGACATCCAAAACAGAGTTTACAATAACCTATGAAAATTATAACTCAATGTAAAATAGTCAAGAAGAGAAGAAATAATCAGTCTTGTATCCCTGAGGAGTGAAGGTAGGGAAATAAGTATTTGTTAAATGTCTAGACACTTTGATATTATTCTCATTTTGATACTAATAATAATCCTGGGAGGTGAGTATTATCATTCCTATTTTTACAGAAGAAGAAACTAAGTCAAACAGAAGTTAAATGACTTGCCCAGAGTCACACAGTTGGCAAGTGTCTGAGGTCAGGTTTGAACTCAGGTCTTTCTGACTTCAGATCTAGTACCTAGCTTTATGAATAATAAAATGGCAAGACTGGAGGAAGTGATTTCCTGAAGTTGTTGAATTATTTCCAACCCTTCACAGGCAGGTTGCTCTCTTTTTGCATTTCTAGGGACACAGATTCCAAAATTCTTAGTAACAATGTCCAGTACATCACAGTCTTGAAACAAAAATCCTCCTCTTCTGAAGACAAGATTGTTGGGAGCCTTGGCTATCCAGAACCCTCAAAAGTTAACAGTGGAAAAAATCTCTTGAATATCAAGGAACTGAGGTTTGCACCATGACAGTCTCAGGCCCTGTACCAGAAAATTAGATGAAAGATACAGAACCATATTAGAGACAGGCCAAGAAAGTGGTACAGCTGAGGGAAGAGACAGACTATGAAGGAGAACCAAAGTCCTTTTAATCTGAGTCCCTAGGCTTTCTCAATAGACTCGGAGGACAATATGTGTCACAGTATTATATAGAAATTGTTGTCTAAAATGATCAAAAAGAATTAAGTTCAGTATGCTCTATTTAGCAAAATGCAATTAGGTGGCACAGCAGATACAGTGCTGTATTATCTTCCTGAGTTCAAATCTAGCCTCAGACACTGCCTAGCTATGTGATCTGACAAGTCAATAAGCTTTTTATTTCAATTTCCCCCATCTGTAAAATGAACTGGAGAAGGAAATGGAAGATCCCTCTAGGATCTTTGCCAAGAAAATCCAAAGACTCAAACACAACTGAATAATAGAACAAGTTTATTTGAAATTTCAGCAACAAATACTGTACTTAAAAAGGAAGGGAAGTGTATGGTTCATTCATGCCTTCTATCAAAATTGTTCAAGTAATACTTTGTCATTTAAAAGTCATTAGTTAGAGCAGCTGGGTGGATAGAGCACCAGCCCTGGAGTTAGGAGGACCTGAGTTCAAATATGGTCTCAGAAAATAAATAATTACGTAACTGTGTGACCTTGGGCAAGTCTCTTAACCCTGTTACCTTAAATAATATTTTTTTTTAAAAAATCATTGGTTATCTAGAAATTTTTATTTATGTGAAACATAATGATCCCAGACAATGCCAAATCCATGAGCCATTACAATCCTTTAAAAGTTCCCCTTCCTTTGTGAGAATTAAGCTCTATGTTCTACAGCATTTAGAGCTGGAAGGGACTTTAGAGAACATTTGTCAAATCCCCTCATTTCACAGATGCTGCTGCTTTTAGAAGCAGAAAATCTGGATTCAAAGCCTACATCTACCACTATCTGTGTGATTTTAGGCAAGTAACAACTTCTCTGGACCTGTTCGCTCATTTATAAAATTATGGGATTCAGTCTCTAAATCTGTGATCCTTTATCACTCAAAAGGAAAGAAAATCATAGGTCATATAAACATTTAGAAATTGAGCTGGGATTCAAACTTGACTTTTCTAACACTGAATTCAATGTCCTCACCTCTATATCACAACTGATTACCTTGCTTTAAGTTAGTCAAGTAGCTTTATAAATATATACCCCCCTCAATTGCTTAACCCTGCAAAAATTAAGCCCTTCTCCACCTAACTTTTAAGACATGCACTGAGGTGAAGAAAGTCAATATTAAATATAGACTCCCTTTTCAAAAATGTTGACTCACCCTGGGTTAGTAATAAAGCTGATTTAAAATATTTCCTGCTGCCAAACACAGAACAAGTGAAGATCAGCTGCTTGCTTTCCTCACCCAATAACTTCCCAACTGTAAAACTCAAAAATCTGCCCTCCAAACATGTCTTCCTTCTGAACCAAAAACTGATTTTAAAAAAAACTGCTTATTTGAGTCCAAAGATTTGTGAGACTTGTCCAAAGTATATCAGTCTCAAAAGGGCATCATTTGTCTCTAATACTGGGACTTTCCAGTTTGTCGTTAGTATAAAACTTTCTGTAGTTTGTCTCAAAGCACTTCTACCTTGGAAAACAAAAGATATCAAATGATCATATAAATGTTAACATGAGTAGGAAACAGCTGTGCCACAGATCTGATGGCAAATCTTCTTTACCTTCTGGTAAAGATGTTTGGCAATGTGGACCTGAACAATAGGGATCTTACAAATCCAAATAATCTTACATTATTTGACTTGACTACTAAACCTAATACTGGAGGATGCTGAACTTCAAGGTCTAGCTATCTTTCATGACTTAAGTAGGGAAGAAATGTTTAGGAGGCTCTAATGTTATTATTTATTTTAAATCACACAATTTTAGAAATATTTTTAATTGCACAACTTTGGAAATAGTAGGAATAACTTTTCTACACTAGCCACTTCTTTCTGTCAGTCAGCATTTATAAACTACTTTCTATAGGTTGGACATTGTGCTTAGTTCTTAGAATGCAAAGAAAAGCAAAAAACAAAACCCAGCTCTCAAGGAGCTCACAATTTGACAGAACAGACAACATGAAAACAAATATGTATTTAAATGATATAAACTAGATAAATTGACAACAAAGAGAAGTCATTAACATTAAGTGAGCTTCTGGGAAGTTAGCTGGAATTTGAAGGAAGCCAGGAAGGACAAGATATAGAGAAGGAAAAGGAGAGAATCCAGGCATAAGAGATAGTAAAAATGCTCAAATTCAGGAAATAGAATTTGTGAAAAGAAAAATAAGGAAGCCAATGTCACTGGGTCATGGTGTATACACAGAGAGGCTAAAAGTATGAGAAGACTGGAAGGGTAGGTGGGGCCAGATTATGAAGGGTTTTAAATACCAAACAGAAGATTTTGCTTTTGATTCTGGAGATAGGGAGCAACTGGAGTTTATAAAATAGCAGGGTGATATAGTCAAACCTGAGTTTTAAAAGATAGTTCTGAAAACTTAAGTAGAATGGTATGAATTCAAAAATGTTGAGAAGGGGGAGGGAGAGGTAAATAATATTCTTCAACCCTAACTCTAGTGCCAATAAAGAACTAAAATAACCAGAAAAGCAGACGAGTGATAAGGAAAATACAAATGAGAACTTGTAATTAGATTGAGAAAAATCATCCAAAGCATGAGTAATGCAAATAAATAAATAGCAAAGGGAAACCCTTGCTGTTTGTGAAACCTATAATCAGTATAGCCAAAACTGGAATAAAATCTCTTTTATCAAGGATGCTGCCTAGCTAGAAGCTCTCTCTGACATGATCATCCATGCCTACAGGCTCAAATAGTCATTTTTAACCAAAGGGAACCATAGTCTTTATGACAGGATTAGAAGACTTCACTTGAACACAATGTCATGGATCTGTAATGCAAACAACTTTAGAAATCATCAGATCAAATTCTCTAATATTATAAATGAGGATAATGAAGTTTAAGGATATTAAATAATTCACCTAAAATCCCAAAGGTAGTAAGAGACAGAACTGGGATTTGAACCTTCATAATGTAATTCATACATACATACATGTAAATGTGGTGAAACAAGCTACCGTGGAAGAATGGTCCAATGTGCTGGTAGGATTGAGTGGTCTTAAAGACAATTCTCCAAATTACTTTAACTGACAAGAATTTGTGTTATCCTTTTAAAAAAAAATCATCTAGGGGGCAGCTAGGTGGCAAAGTAGATAGAGCACTGGCACTGGAGTCAGGAGTACCTGAGTTCAAATCCAGCCTCAGACACTTAATAATTACCTAGCTGTGTGGCCTTGGGTAAGCCACTTAACCCCACTGCCTTGCAAAGGAAAAAACCTAAAAGAAAATTATCTATCCCTTGCAACATCACTCCTTCCCATTTAGCAAATAAAAAAGTAAAACACAGAGAAAGCTCTTAATACATACCTCCATAGTCCTGAAAATCAAATTCCCACACTGTGTCCAAACAAAGTAAGTCTCTTTCTCCATTTTACATTCATCACCACTCTGTCAGAACATATGACAGGTTTCATCTTCTTTCTTTTGTACTCATAGTTTATCATTGCTCAACAAGCATTTAAGAGTCTAGGTGCTGAGTGTCCAAAGAGAAAAAAAGAAAAGAAAACAGTCCTTGACCTGAAGGATCATTAAATTGAGGGAGAACAACATATAAAAGGATGATAAATATGTTGATGAAAAATCTGAGCAAGTGAGAATGGGAGGGGAATAGCACACTATCTGAAGTATTCAGAAAAGACGTCCTAAAGGAGATGGCACATGAGTCTAGCCTTCCATGAGGCTAGAAAATTCTAAAAAGCAGAGGTAAATAGGGAGTGATTTCTAGAAAGGAGAGACAGACAGCTTATGTATGCAAAGGGGAAAAATGCCAAGTTTGGAAAATGAGATAGGCCAGTTTGGCTGGAAAATAAAATAGAATGAATGATACTCAATAAACTCACAAAGATAAGCAGGAGCCACAATATGAAAGATTTAAAAATGTCTATCGAAGGAGTTTGTATGTTATACTGGAAGCAATAAAGAGACCCTGAAGATTATCATACAGGAGAATGGCATAGTTGATTTCATGCTCTAGCAAAAATCTTTAGACAGTTATATAGAAAACATATAGAGAGGGATGATATAGAAAGGAGACTATCCAATTAAGAGGCTGGTGTGATTGATTTTACTGACAAAAGACAGTGAGGGCCTAAACTAAGGGTTGCTATGTGAGTGTTTCCCTGATTAGAATACAAGCTTTGCAAAGGCTGGAACTATTTTTGCCTTTCCTCTGAATTCCCAGTTTTTAGGACTGTGCCATATGTATATATGTGTGTGTATATATGTGTGTGTGTGTGTGTGTGTGTGTGTATATATATATATATATATATATATATATATATATATATATATATATATATGGGGCTCTGAAGAAGCCAGTGATTCCTTGATGGCTAGACTTCTTAATAAGTAATTGCTTCCAGGTTTGATATCCAGATTGTTCCATAGCATCTAATAATAATTTAACTAAAACCATTAACAATTCATAACAGCATTCAATTAACATAACATTCAATAATTTTAACAAAGCATTTCAGTTGTGTTTTATTTTCAAAAAGCTTAGCAGTCATTTTAATATTATTTTGTGACCATGCATACAGAAGAACTCTGTTATCAAAGTGCTTTCTGAAATTTGTTGATGAGTTTCTCACATGAATCTCACTCCTGTAAGCACTTATTTGTGCAATTCAGGTATAGTCTCCATTCAATCAAAATGTGATTGGAAATCTTCCAAGGATCTTTTTTTCCGAGAATAGAATTCAGGCTAAGTTTGTTCCTCATTGATGCTGAAATAGCTTTGCTCCCACTAAAGTACTCCACCAACTGATCAGATCAAGAAAATAGAAGAAAATGAATAGACAAATAAGTTCAAAAGGTCAGACAAAGAGATTGAGATGTGTCAAAGCAGAGCAGTATCAAAGGGGCAGAAATCAAAAGTGAAGGACTTAAAATTGCAAGAACATAAGGTTAGGATACCAACTCAATACAAAGCAAATGAAGAGAGGAATAAATGTGGAAAAGAAGAGCTGTTCTGGTGAGAAAAAAAAAAAAAAAACCTTGATTAACAGAGATTGAAAATCAGGGAAAATAAAAAGAAACGGGAGAAAAGAAATTAATAAAGGTCCATAGGGGTGGTGGTGGCAGGGAGGAAGCTCTGTTGGTTACAGATAATAAAAAAGCAGTGCTGTCTATCTAGTCAGTCATGAACCTGGCAAAATATCAATAAAACCTGGCTTCAAATACTCCTTTAGATATGTACTGGGTGAACCTGGGCAAATCCCTTAGCCATTTTCCTCACGCAGCTAAATACCTGAGATTATAAATTGAAGAGCAAGTGTTGATATGCATTGGAGGAGCATGTCTTCATAGAAAATTGAAATTACAGCTTTGATCCTCATTATCCCCCCCCTTGAAAAAATTCAAAAAGTGAAAAATGATCTTTTATATCACCGATATTTGTAATATAAAGGTAGAAGCAGCCTCAGAGACAGTGTCACTTTACAGATGAGAAAACTGAAGTCCAGATGAAGGGAATTTGATTTTATTGGAAGAGGTAATCCTAGAAAATGTAATCCTGCTACACAATATGGTAGATATTTTTTCTCTTGTTTTGGGCTTAGACCTGTGTTTCCATTGATGTATGAAAATTCTGTCTACTGATAGCAAAAAATCCATCAGTATGTTACAATCCTAGAGTTGCCTGGGGGGAAGGAAAGGTTAAATTACTTGCCCAGGGTCAGACAATATAATGATGAGGATGATAGCATTTGTATCAAAATATTTCTAGAAATAGCATCTCATTATAGCTATATATCAAATCTAGGAGGTAGGAGCTAATATTATTCCTGAAAAAAAGAAGTAAGTGATTTGCTCAGGGTCACATAACTAGTAAGTGTCTAGGGCAGGATTTGAACCCATGTCTTCCTGATTCCAAGGCTGCACCATACTGTCTCATTTTATTAACACTAGTTATTTTTTGAAATCTATTAGGAAAATGTCACAATGGGATGTTTGTTCTGCCCCAATTGAAAAAAGAATGTAAATTGGTAGTCTTTAACTCAAATTCATATTGTTGTTCTTGAGTTAAAGCCAAGATTCTACAAGCCAAATTATTTTAAAACTTCTAACATCTATTCTCATTTTGTTTATTAAATTTGCACTTGGCACTAAAAATAACATTATTTTTTTTAAAAATGCTTCCTTCCTTACCTAAACAGGATATACTATATAATATTTGCCAACAAAGGTCTTGTTGTCTTTTAAAATATTCATTATTACTTACAGCAAATTCTCCTTCTCATAAATCTTTACATCTATCACTAGTCAAATTATATTTCACAAAATCCTACCATGCTGTTTCTGTAATGCTCTCCTCAAATGACATGAAGTTAATTGCTTGCTATGTTTCATCCCATTATAATGGATAATGCTATCACTTTCCTGTTCTCAACTATCTTATTTGTCATCAATGAATATCTGGAGCTAAGAATATCAAAGGTTGAGATTATTTGGGTATTATCTGATTTTTAAATGACAACATCCCTCACATACAACACATAAAAGACTGGCGTAAATCCAAGTTTACTGTGTATAAAAGATGTGAATCAGTGCTGAGTAGGGGAAATAATTCCTTCATGTTATGAAATTAAAATTTGAATTCTCATAGTCCATTTTCATTCTTGTTGCTTAAGAAGTCAAAACTTGTTCCATGAATGTCTATGGGGAATAAAAGTAGATACTATGGACCTTGGACAAAAATATATCAGTTTAACATTTTCAGAACCTGACCTTATTGGTGAGGTATTAAATTAGCTATTTAGTTCTGGACCAAGTGTTCTCATGGTATTTGAGTTCAGTATACGAACTCACTGGTACAGCACATGTATGCAAATAAGTTATTTTAAATACCTCTGACTCAATACTGATTATGTGATCTTGGGTCGGCCCCTTATCCTCTCGAGTGATTGAGATGACTATGAGGTTATTCTTCATTGACAGATTTTCCTCATTAGAAGTTCCTTAAATCATAGTTTCAGTTTCTATCCCTACTTTACCTTAGCCAGATGAAGTAATCAAAGAGCTAGGACTAAACATGTCATAATATAAAATGTCTTTTTCATCAATTTCTAATTTTTAAAAGTCAATTATTTTATTTGAATTCTGACTCCCATCCCCAACAGTTGGGGATGACTTTTTCCTGGTTAGCATTTATAAATCACCTCCTGCAAATTCATAGCATTGCCTATAAAACACTTTTCTTACTATTATTTTGTTAACACTGCATTCTCAAAAAGTTTCAATGTGCAAGAGATTCCTTTAAATAATTTAAGACATATATATATATACATATATACATATATGTATATATATATATGTATATATATATATATATATATATATATATATATATATTTGTGGGGTGTAAAAGTCCATAGCAATGATCCTTATCAGTTTAGGAAGCACCATCATGTGAAAAATCCCTCCATGGTTACATATACATATAAAAACTTATCAGTAATTTAAAGTCTTAGAAAGTTAGTTAAGTGATTTTCCCATGATGACACTAATTTGTGTTAGAGTCAGAACTTGAACACAAGTCTTCCTTGTTTCATGTAAATCTTCTATTCATTATTTCACAACCCTCGGAATATCACTTAAAACATTTTGTAACATGCTATAGAAGTCATTATATTATTAATAGCATTAAATTTGAAGGTGGAATAATGAGTTGATGGGATAATATGAAGATATAGTGTGGGGAGGCTCTTGCATTTTTAGAAACTACTAAATTTCACATTTTATTCCATGAACTCTGGTTACTTTTTCAAGTAACTTAACATTCAGTTAATAAGCATCTCTTAATCCTTTACTTGGTACCAGTCTATAATAAGCACTACAGATTGAATTACAAGCAGAAGAAAAGATAGTCCCTGCCCTTGAGAAGATTTCATTTTAATAGGGGAATACAATACATGAGTAATCTGAAAAGCAGGTGACAGGAAGAGGGGAGAACCGAGGAAGGCACCTGTCTGGAGTGCAGCATATCAAAGTAGATAATGCAGAAGTTCAAGCAATGGCATGAATTCAAGACTGACCTGAGTCTCCTCCTTAAAATGAAAGTCTTAGGAAGCATCAACTAATCAAAGTAAGAGGTCACAAAGTTGAGCAGGTACTTTCAATGTCTGAAATACAGAAAGGAAGTGTGCTTTCAGGATGAGAAGACTGCCAGACCAAAATAGAGAAGCTCTGAAAGAGTAAGGAGATCAGCTTGGAAAGGCAAAGAAAAATGACTGCCTGTTCCTCCTCAATTCATCAGGGTTAGCATTTTTAGGACCCCACTAGGAGCCAGTCACTGCACAAAGTGATGCAGACACAAAGAAAAAATGAGACAGTCTCAGCTCTAGAGGAAATAGCAGTCTAACAAGGGAAACAATATTCAAACAACCTTTGCAAATAAGCTAAGTACAGGATAAATTGGAGATTTTCAATAGAGGGAAAGCACTAGAATTTAGGGGCATTTGGAGAGACTTCATGGCTTGAAGCTGATGGGCCAGCTTTGTTATATAAAGTTACTTTAACCTTTGGCAATTTACACCCTATATATATTTCAGTCACTATAAGGTCTTGGGTCAATCTTCATGACAGAACTAGGGATTTCTTTCCCCTTTAGTATAGATCAAGGTCACATTTTAGTGTTTATAGAAATAAAATATAAGAATTAGCATTTTTTCCTGTTAAGAATTGAGGGGTTTGTATGCTTTATACATCCAGATTTATATATAAATACATATGTAAATAAAATTTATATGCATATTTATAGTTTATATTATTACAATTCTGCTAAAAACAGTTTGAACTTGAGTGAAAAACTTGCATTGAGTGATAATTGCATTTGTAATACATCTGTACTATGAGAAGAGGAAAGCTACTTTTTGGCAGTAGAAAGAAAATTCAGTATTTTATGTATAAAAATTGCTGAATAAGAGACCAAGAGGAGATTTGGTGGAACTCATTTACATTTGCGGAGTCTACAGGGACCCCCTGGCTCCTGCCAAACTCAATTTGCCTTATTAGCAAAGAGAAAATAATGAATCTTAAAAAAAAATCCAATTAGGAATGAAAACCATTCTGTCTTCTCTTGCAGAAGGTCATGCATACTAGGAAGAGACATATGGAACTATTTCAGGAATTAAATCAGAAATTTCAGACTTTGGACAGATTTCGGGACATACCAAACACAAGCAGTATGGTGAGTATACTTTTACTTAGCTCAATTCACTGAGTATGAACTCAGCACACCAAGTATTTAATGTCCACCCACTGTATTATATTCCCAGGACTGTGCTAGATTGCTGCAAAGGAATATAGAAGGAATATAAACTAGAAGGTATGATCTCATTACATGAAAAGTTCACAATCCTCCTGGTTAGTCAAGATATCCACCTTGTGTCGACTCCTAAAAAAGAGAAGAATCCATCCATGAACCAATGTAATTAGGTACCAAAATGAGTGGCTTAACTGACAAGAGTGATAGAAGAACTTGTGATTATTCTATGAATGACCTCATTTCTCATTAGGAAACAGACATGTTTGTTCCAGAAGCTTATTTACATGATACAAAGCAGATTTCAAAAGAATTATAATTTCATTGGTGCATTTATTTCCTCCACTGATGCAGAACACAATTCCATGATACATTCATTACTATATCATCTTCACATAGATCTCAAAGGGTCCTCATTTTATAGAATAGAAAACTGAATCCCAAATTTCAGAGTTAGCTTATCCACTCTGTTCTAGGCTGCTCATATCTCTCATTGTTTTTTTATAATCAAACTAAGAAATCAGATCTTAATGCCTTATTTTACCCTATGTATCATGAATGCCCTTCCCTCCAAATTCTGCCTCCCTTAATTGTAAACATTCTCCAAATCTAATTTGAATGCAATCTTTCTAGCAACATTCTCCTCTCTCCCAACCAGAAACTTCCAGATTCTACAGTAAGTGTGGTTTAGAGGCAAGGAAAAAAAAATAAAAGACTATCTTTTTTATTTTTTATCTTGTTTTATAGACTGCCATGTTCACAACTCTTTGCCTTGACTATGACTGTCTCCTCTGACAAAATGCACTTGTTTCTAACATTCACCTATTTAGAATCCTTAATTTCTTTCAAATCTCAACCCAGGTAATAAATAGGTTGAATTCCTTTCATTGCAGTTTTACTTATTAACAAGTGACTGTTTTGGGTTTCAGTCTCATCTCTCCTGCTAAGGATATAAGTTCCTTGAAAGCAGAACTAGTTTATACTTATTTTGTATTTCCTATTGTGCCTTGCTATACTGCTATGATATATAAACTGTCATAGCAGGCTATTCAGAAATTGATTACTTCCCTCTACTTCCACCTAACCATTTCTGTACAAATTTTTAGTCAGCAAATGACATTAACACAGGTCTCTACCTTGAGATTAGATGAAAATAAATTCACCAATTCCTCCAAAAAGATTAAAGCTGAATTTAAAATAAATGGAAGAAACCATATTTTTTTTTAACAGATATCAAATCCAGAAGGCATGTGTAATTAATTCAGCTGGCTAACCAGAATTATAGACAGTCTTGATTTTCAACCTTAGTCTCTACTATGAGGATTAAATCATTAATGGTGCAAATATATGGATCTCAGGATCTTAACAGTTGCTATTTTCCTTCTGATTCAACATCTCTGAGGTTGCATGATTTTTCTCTACTTAAATCTCTATTCTGCCTAGAAGCCTTTATTACTACATTAAAAACACCTCTACTATACATAGGGGAGGGGAAATTTGTCTTTATTAAATAATTATTGCTCCAACTCTCAAGAATGGAGGAAAAAGTTATTATTCTTTTATTGATGATAAACTTACAAAATATGAGTTCATTATCCTTGAGTCACATAATTTGTAGTGGCATATTATTACTGACAAATCTTCAATTGTGAAGGAAGAGTCATTTAAAAGTATTAATTAGACCATTTTATTTTTTATCTGGTACTAACATACCACCCACAAGTATAGTAAATGATAATAATTTCATAAATTAATAAATTTTTAGGAAAAGAAGTAAATTTGAAAGATTCTTTGTCCATTTTTACTGCTCAGAGCATGAAAATGAAGTCACTCCAACGAGACCATTCTTTTAACAATTTCCAGAGAGAATTTCTCCTCTTTCTCTCTTTTTTTGTTGTTGCAAGGCAATTGGGGTTAAGTGGCTTGCCCAAGGCCACACAGCTAGGTTAATAATTTTTTTTTTAGATTTTTTTTTGCAAGGCAAATGGGGTTAAGTGGCTTGCCCAAAGCCACACAGCTAGGTAATTATTAAGTGTTTGAGACTGGATTTGAACCCAGGTACTCCTGACTCCAGGGCCGGTGCTCTGTCCACTTCACCACCTAGCTGCCCCCTCTTTCTCTCTTAAATGTTTATGTTTGCATGTCACACCCAAGTTACTGCTCAAAATACTTCTTACTGCAGACTAAACCCATTCCCTCAATGCAAAACTCAACACAAGGCTTAAAATGGAACCAGAAAGAAACCAGGTGGTTCAGGATGTTGTATCAGGTGGAAAAAGCAGAAATGTAATTTTTACATCATGCAAAAAATCATTTAATGCATAGAGTATTTATAGGAAGGAAGGGAGAGGGAAGAAATAAAGAATCATAGAACATAGTTATAATGTTGTGTTCTAGACATTTTACAAATAGACCTTTTGAACATCGTAACTACCCTGAAAGTAGGTCTCCCATTCTACAGAGAGTGTAATTAGGAAAGTAGTACTAGCTGGCAAGGACCCTCTGATTATTAATGCTTGCCCCTTCACTCCCCTCAGCTCTTCCAGCTCCCCCACCCAAATTCTGATGCTTCAGTGATGATTCATTTCTCACCACAAAAACACTGCTTTCAAGGACATGACTCTCATTCATTCAGAACTCTAGTGGTGGGCACTATAGACAAAGCAGGCAGGGCAGGATGGCTAATTATTCAGGAAGAGTCTCAAAATGGGATCAGCAGTGTTTAAATCCTTCATTGTTATGACATAATAGTGTGCAATAGAAGATAGAGATCTCACCTCAAAGAGAGAGTCTTGCTTTCAAGTTCCACCCCAATAGATTTGTACTAGAAGTGTGACTGAACAAATCACTCAACTTCCTAGTACTCTAGGCAACTCTGTAAAACTATATATTATAGTGAAGGTATAGACTTAGTAGAGGGAATATCCTCCTCCAATAGTACTCAACACCACTGAAATCAGATCCAACCCATATCCCTGTGAATCATTAAACCAAATTCTTAGAGGTTAAACAAGACCAGAAGAATGCTAGATGTTTAACAACCACCTCTCTAAAAGAAATTTTATTCACAGTACACATTTAACTTTAATCTTCATTGTTACTATTTTCTCCAACTCTTTCTTAATCTGAACAATCAACAAAACAATAAATCATTTATAGTATTTGTTCATTTCCAAGGTATAAATGCTCACCATGAAAATTTACAATTAAAGATGGAATAAGCTTCTTTCAGCACACCAATGAATAAGACTTTAAGCAAGAATGAATACAAATGTTTCTCAGTGATCCTGAAATAACCTAAAAATTATTATTTAAAGATTAATTCTCTGCCATTTTTGTTCTTGCAATTGAACTTTTCATAAAAGCAGAATAAGGAAACATACCAAATATTTAAAGACATCTAGTTTAGAGCTCAGTTCTGGTTGGTCCAGTTTTTATATCAATGTTACATTCAAATTTTTTTTAAACTCCCAAGACAGCTGTAGTCACTGAATAAAGTTCAGCAAATAAACAAAACTCTGTTTTATGTCCTTCATTACTCAGTCACACCTGGATGACTTTGGACAAGCTAATTAAACTCAAAGAGACTCAGTTTCCTCAAATATAAAAATAGGTACTTGGAATAGATGACTTCTCAGGTTTCTTTCAACTGTGGATCTATAATCCTTGGTTTTATAAAAAAATTGGGGAAGTAGGGGGAGTTGTTTAACTTATTTTCAGGAACCATCTTTGAATTTCACAGGACTTGTTGAATTAGATATGTCAGCATAGCAATGAATATAGAGGATGTTAGGTCTGACAACAAGTTTCATTGTATTTCAAATATATTTTTAAACTAGAATAAATAGAAATTATAGATCTAGAATCCAGAATAGATCTAGAATAAATATAGATATCTAGATAGGCTCTAGATTGATCTGGACTGTGTGTGTGTGTGTATGTGTGTGTGTGTGTGGATTTGGAAATGTATTTCTAGAAAAAATGAATGAATTACTCCTTAGGAGTAAACTTTTTTTAAAACTTCAAATAATTTGAAATACGTTTTTGAAATTTAAAATAAATACTGGAGAAGTATAAAAAAAGACTGGACTTGGAGTCAGAGAACACAGAACTGAATCCTGGCTCTGCCATTATTACCCTTCAGGATCTTTTGCAAATTGCTTGGCCTCTGTAAAGTGAGAAAGTTGGATTAGTTGGTCTATTATATCCTTTGACCTCTAAATTTATGATCTTAAGTGAAACTTTTTTAAACTGCTCATTCTTTATTCTAATGGACATATTTAGCAAAAGGACATTAAATAGCCAACAGTCTCTCCTGAATAATGATTCATGTTAGCAAATTTCTGGATTAAATTTAATGACTGGGCAGTTGTACAAAGCACAGTTTCCATTTGATGTTTCCTTATATGACTGAGCAATATGACATTCAAATCAATACACTGTAATTTCACATCAGTTTGGTAACACACAAATTGTTCTGATGGATAGCTTCTTTTTTTAACTTAGATGTCAGTAATGATTTCTGATATAGCTCATACACAAAACTCCATCTGTTCTCATGTTTCTTCATTTTACATTAACTGTCAAATAACTTGTCATTTAAAACACAGTAATTTCCATAACCACATAAGAGCACAAATGATATGCCATATAGACATGATCAAGACTCTACCCAAGAGTAAGATGCACCCTTCCCTCAGGAAAAAAAAATGATGAATTTGTTATTAGAAGGCTCAGTAGATATAGTGTTAGAGCTGGAGTACGGAAAAGACATCTTTCAAAATTTCTTCCTTAGATAACCAAGTTACCACCTTTCAGACTGAGTTTTTCTTCATTTATAAAATTGTCTAGCAACACTTAATTTCCCAGATTTTTGTAAGGATCAAAAAGATAACATATATATAAAGCAGTTTGCAAACATTAAAGCAATATCTACAGTTATCACTATTATTAAGCATTAGGAGAAAATGAGGAAATAGATTCTAGAAAAGTAGCTGGCTATTAGGCAGAAGGGTTTTCAAAAACTCTACTGTTATTTAGGAAATGTTTCCCAGAAAAATTGAACTATCAGAAGGAAATAATTTGTAAAACCAGGAATGTGTCCAAAATATGCATGGGAATATAAAAAGTTGTACAGTAAAAGAAATGAATGACTATAGAACAAGAGAAGAAAGTATTTGAAGAATGAAAAAAAGAGAAAAAGAAAGAGAAGGAAAAGAAAAGGAAAAGAACATAAAGGAGTCTAAAAGTCTTTGATTTTATTTTGGTGTATACTCACTGGTAATTATTTTATCTTATAATGGTTATCCAATAATCTTAGCTCCTTGCCTATATCTCAAAAGATTCTATCACCAAATTGTTAACTTTCTATTATTTTACTTGAGTTTTCCTTCCTGGCAAGGAAGGAAATATCCCAAATAAGCCAAGAAGAATGCTGACTTTAGTCCTGGGAGCAGGGTTGAACAAAGGATAAAGAAAACCAGACCCAGAGTCTGGAAGACTCATCTTCAT
Organism: Macrotis lagotis; assembly: GCF_037893015.1. Taxonomy (NCBI): domain Eukaryota; kingdom Metazoa; phylum Chordata; class Mammalia; order Peramelemorphia; family Peramelidae; genus Macrotis; species Macrotis lagotis. The sequence goes on from NC_133662.1 coordinate 55,171,051, forward strand.
GAGTTCAAACTTACCTCAAACACATGCTAGCTGTGTGACTCTGGGCAAATCACTTTACCCTGTTGCCTCAATTCCTCATCTGTAAAATGAGCTGGAGAAGAATATGGCAAACCACTCTAGTGTCTTTGCTGCAAAAATCCCAAATGGGTCATGGAAAATCAGGCACAACTGAAATATCTCAACAACATTTAATCTGAGCCAAGTCACCTTGGACAAGTCATATAACCTTTTTTGGTGCATCGGTTTTCTCGACTATAAAACTAGATAGGCTCTCAGTCCCATTCTAGCTCAAAATCCTAATGATAATAGGAAAACTCTTGATATATGTGTTATCTCTTTGATCTATACCACAATACAGTGGTAGATGCCATTATTCTACACTTTTTATAGGTGAGGTACTGGGACTAAATGAATTACTTGCCCAAAGCCACAAAACTAGTGTCTAAGTGATTAAGAAACTTAATCTTACTAAAATTCATTCCCTAAATAAGTTTACTCTCTGTGCTCCTCCAAATTAGCTCCTAGAGACAAGGTGCTCTTCTACTCTTTTTACAATGCAAATGAATTCAAGTTATGCCTATTCCTTGGCAGCTGCAATTTCTGATCCATGCTGTAATTGCTTAAGCTGTATTAAAACAGCAGAGAGGTATTTACCTGGGATGCTGAAAAAAAAAAAGGAAAAAGGAAAAAAAAAAGACACCAATACCATCCATCAATTAAATGATTTTTTTCTCTTCCTCTTTTTCATAGGAAAATCCAGCACCAAACAAGAGCCCATGGGACACTTTCAAAAACCCTAGTGAATATCAACATTACACCACGATAAATGTTTTAGACACAGAGGCAAAAGATGCTTTGGAACTAAGACCAGCAGAATGGGAGAAGTGTCTGAATTTACCTCTGGATGTGCAGGAAGGAGATTTTCAAACAGAGGTGTAACAAAAAACAAGCAAAACCTACTGCTACGGAAACGAGATCGCTCATTGCACTGACTCTCAAGACTTGGGAAGCCTGACATTCCTCTCTGGACATTGTGGCTACAGATGTCAGGATATTCACGTGCCAAACGTCAGTGGTGTTTTCGTACCATATCGTCCCGCTAGGCAAGCTAGTGGAGAACCAGGTGTACAATTCTTACCATCCTGTGTTGTAAGTAAACGTGGAATGGATTTGTAAGGTAATCTTTATAGATAAACCTCAAGCAACGATTCATGTTGTTACTGCTTCATTTGGTTTAGTTTTCAGAAAACTTTACCATGAAGCACAATGTATATATTTATGCAGTTTTTAAAGTTTATAACAGTCTGTTTGGCCATTACTACACTTTTTACTTTATAATATAAAAGCAAAGTTTTTGTCATTAAATGAATGTTTGTTGAGCTACATTCTTCATTGCTTTAAATGCAATAAAGTAATAATCTCACTTTTATATGAATAATATATTTCACATCTTTATTATTGCAGTTTTCTCCAGAAAGCTCAGAGTAGCTTTCTATGCTGCAGCTGTGTATAAAATATTTAAAATGTTGTATGGTGTAAATAAACTTTTGTCTACATATCAGTTTTTTAGTGCATTTTATTTGGGATTTATTGAATTGAAATTTACATATTTATAAAGTTTTTTTTAATGCAGATACTGAAAAAAATGTATTCTCAGTTTTAATGGCATACCGTTATTACTCCTTTGAGGCTAATGATTTCTCAAATGTAAAAGTAGGTTTGTATAATAGGTTCTGTATTTTCTACTTAAAACGCTCTTTGGAACAATGTTACCATGTAAATTCAGTTTGTCAGAATTCTGCTGCCATCATTCTCATATATAAATAATTGTTTTTTTCCTATCATGATGAAAACACAACTAAAAGAAAACAGTAAGTTACCATTGCCAAAAAAAAAAACAGAAATGCTTATTTTAAATAATTGAGGATAGTGCATGTATCAAAAGAGAAGCCATGTGTGCTTACTAGTTCTAAATAGCATATGAGAAAAACTGCACTGATGCAGGATTTAAAATCATCTCAGATCCATAGTCTATAACAGAGACAAAAAAGGAATGTATTTGGCAGCTCAAAGAGAGGGGAAGGCTGAGGGAAGCTGTTGGTGCAAACTGTCTCTAGCTTTATTATAAGCCATGCTGGTGATGTCACTAGCCCCCTCAGTTCATCATTAAAGGAAATTTATTGTGGGACTTGTTTAAATTTTTTTTGGTTGTTCTTCAGATGATTGATCATTGTATTTATGATACTGTGGCAAGGAAGGGTATCCCAAGTTTTGAAGAAGTTTATTCAAACTTGTTTGATGTTAAACCTGAGCTGCATTATCTTTTGTGACCAGCCCTAGTCTCTGAGAACAGGGACATTGGCTGTGATGGCTTTGGAACTGGTGTAGCTCAGGCAAAGAGAAAATGACCTACTTTTAGAAAGAAGTTCAACAAAAAAGCCAACTCCACCACCAAGCTGAAGCCTTAATAACCAAACAAACAGCTCAGGCTTCATTCCTGTCGTTTGTTTTTATTGTTCTCAATGTAAAGATTTTGAAAAGTCTATTTTTAATCAAATTTTAAGAAATAAACATTATCAAAATATGCAAAAAAGAGTATAAATGTTAACAAAAGCCTGATTTTTCACTAGCATAAAATTATCATGATAATTATAATATGGTCTTAAAATTCATCAGTGGTTTTTTGGTCATAGAAATAATATCGTCATTATATAAAACTCACCCATAAAATAATTCAGCTTCCTATAACATGTAGATGGGATTTCAGTTTCTAATTGAAATGTTGAAACCATTCAAAACACCAGATGGAGAGCCTGCAGAGTCTATGAAGAATTGATAAAACATTAAAGCCTACAAAGCATTGGCATAAACATTTTGGTAAACATGAGTTTCATGAGAGTGTAATGGAAGTAAAGTGTAATGGAAAGCAAACTGACCTTGAAGTCAGCAGGAGCTGAGTTCAAGTCTTGCCTCTGACATATATTGGCCATGTGATCCTGGTCAAGTCATGGTCTAGTTACTGTGCTCTAATACTATAAGTTGCAAAGAAGGTGCTGGCTTGAATTAGTAGAGAGAATTTCCTGCTCTGAAAATTTTCTTAACCAATGAAATCATAGGTCTATTCCCTCTTCCTATGAATTTAAAATATCATAAAGAACAGTATTTCTTCTGAAATGTGGATTATATAGTGTATTATACAATGTAATGACATAATTAAAATTAATGAATTTCCTTTACAATTTTGTTTTTCAATTTCAAGGACTTAAAGAAATGTTTGACAGGAGACACAAGTAGTAAGTGAAAGACTTAAAATTTCTAGGCCCAATTGTTGGTTTGTGTACACAGTCTTTATGCAGGCCAAGACTCATAAATGCATCAATTGTCAGTTAAAAGGAACTTTTGCATAGAGTGTAGAAGATGATTCTAAGCAAGTTTAGGCAGCTGTGGTTCTGAGGAGTTTTTATTAACAGTCAATTGAATTACTTTAGAAGAGAGGCAGATAAATTCTGTTCTGGAGAATACAGATAAAGTTCTTTTTTTTCCCCTTCTACTAATGTAGGACTCTCTGCTCTTTGGTTAATTTAATTCTTGTCACCATTCAAAGATATATAAAATATATTTGCATTTGTATATATACATATATTCATATGAATCCATAATTTTGGATTGAACCTCTCACTTCATTGGTAATTCATTGAAATTTCTATTAAAGAAATTCCTTGTACTAAAGCAAATTAATACCTCCCTTGCAATTTATAGTCTTAGTGAGTTAGATGAGGGCAATGAGGCTAGAAAACAACCATCCATTAAGCAGTAGGTGTCAGAAGATAACTTGAACTCTGATTTCTCCATGATACCACAGGACTCCTACATTGATGTGTGTATGTGCTACAGATAACAACAATTTTGCCCAGATATCTATATGTCCTCATATGTACTACATTTATTGTTGGACACAAAAAGTATCAAAAACTACATGTTTGCAGTTCTAGAGGGAATTAGATATGTGTCAATGGAATGAATACCTACAATAACAAAACCACAGGACAGATCCATAAGGTATTAAGTATGGAACATGTTTTTGAACATATTTATGTATATACATATTATCTATAAGACTATGAAGATGTAATATGATCTGTGTATGGACCAAGGAGACAGGATGAAGATACAGATCCCTTTTATATTTGTATATACATATATATATGTGCACTTTGACAAGTTTCTATAATTTCATAGCTATAGATAAGAAAACTTCCTCTACTAATAGAAATTCATACTTGGACTGTGATTTATAACATTGGAAAAATTTCTGAGGGAGCATTGAAATTGTTAAGTTACATAAGGATTATATAGGCAGTATGTGTCAGAGGCAGGAGAGTTAACTGGCCCTCTATCCAGTATGCCACACTGCCTCTCTTAAACTTGTCTAAATAAAGGATATATTTAGATAAACAATTTACATAAATTTGTTCATTATATATTACTATATCTATATAGATATCTGTAGAGATGTATGTTTTCATATACATTGACAAACAATGACAAAGACAAAGAGTGTAAAGGTCAATCTGATGAGTTTGCATTTTGCCCTAGAAACAAAGGAACCATTTTAAGGAAGGCAATGATATAATCAGAATTTATGTCTTAGGAAGATTATTTTTTTCAGCTATGTAAAGCATGGATTAAAAAGGGAAGACACTAGAAACCAGAAGGCCAATTAGGAACCTATCACAATAATCCAGAGAATTTATACAAAAGACTAACATAAAATAAAAGGGGTCTTTCTTTAAAAATCTGTGGAATTACATTTCCCTTATGAGAAAAATATAATTGTTTTGTTCTATAAAGATTTCCATCTCACCTCCTACTAGGTTAGAAAAAGCTAAAACCCTAATGTTCTAAGCATGTAATTAAGAAAAATATGTGATAATGTCAAGAATTTGAAATAATTTTGCATACTTTACAAAATAGATAAGCTATCCATCAGTTTTTTTTAAGAAAAAGGAGAGGAATAAGCATTTCTAGAGCACTAGAAATTTCTAGGCACAGTCCTAAGAGCTTTAAAAATATTATCTCATTTGATCCTCACAACTTTGAGAGGTTAGCGCTATATCCCATTTATACAGTTAAGGAAACTGAAACAAATAGGCTAAGTGACTCACCCAGAATTACAAAGCTAGTAAGTATGGTTTAGCCATCTATCCACTGTGCCACCCAGCTGCCTCCAGCTAAGTAGAGTTAATTTTTCAAAAACATGTCTCTAAGTTGATTAGAGCAGATACAGACTGAAAACCATTTAACTAAATTTCTTACTATTATCAACATGTAAGCTTTGTCCTAACCTCTGAACTACTTCTTTATGACATCAAAGTAAGATTGTGTGCAATGGCTTGGGAGTCAGAAATGCCCACTTATTTCATTTTGGAAGAGCTAATGTATTTATAAGTATTGTGATAGTATAATAAAATCCTAACTCTAGAGCCATGGAATCATCTGGTTCTACTCCCTATTTTCACAACTGAGAAAATAGATTCTCAGGGAAGCTAAGTGACTTGTCTAAAGTCACATCATATGTGTCAGAGGCAAGATGATTGCAGAGTGTACACTGTTTTCCAAATGTGATCTTCTAAAGAACATATAAATTTATAGTTATTATTATTTCAGTTCTCAACTCTTCATACTAATAATTCATGCAACAAGAATTTATTAACTACTGGACACAGAACTCAGCTAGAGATGGTGAGGGGGTTTCACATATATATACATACACATACACATATGTATGTATATATTCATGCTAACATAGTCCCGATACTCCAGGAGCTGACAATCTAGCTAAGAAGACATGAACAAAAGTTTAAAAATCCAGGCCATGATATAACATAGTAATAAAACTAGTTTAACTCCTATCTCCTATGGGATAGACTGAATAATAGGTAGAATTTGGATAGGAGCAGTGAAAGAGGAATATTATTCTGAAACAGGAGGGAACCAGACATACACAAATTGTGGAATTAAGAATGAACATGAATTACTGGGGAACAATAAAGAGACTAATTTAGCTGAAGCAAAAGAAAGGTGGATGAGTGAGAGTGTGTGTGTGTGGGGGGGGGAATGTTAAAATTATTCCAAATACTGGATAACCCATGTCTACATGAAGCTTTGGAGTACACTCTTATCTTGTTCTGCAGAGCCTTTACCAATTCTTTGGCTCAAATACTATAATTTGTTGGCAGAGGAAAGAAAAGATTTTGAAATTTGCTGCAATTAATCCATAAAATTGGGCATGCCTACGTAGATAAGTTAAATTTTAACACATCCTCATTTTTTTTAGGGTAAGGTAAAAAAAATGGCTTGCAAAGTTAAACTAAGATTTTCAACTACCCGAGGCTTTCTTGGAGAGTATCTTTGGCTCCAGTTGGGCTCAAGCACTTAAATCTTTAACTAAATCCTTAAATAAAAGCAGGAGTTTTTTAACACTTTATTGAAAAAAATCAGAGAAAAATCTCCCCACGCCCACATCAAGAAAAGCAAATTTTCAATTCAGCAGTACTTATTTTATGTCAAAGTTCTGTGCTAAGCACTAGTATTTGCATAGTCCTTGTCCTAAAGAAACTTATACTCTACTGGAGATGTGTTATATTTACCTAGTAAGTTTTTTCACCTAATCCATGGAAAGTGCACCAATATCTGAAGGGATTTGAGGAAGAATTCATAGAATTGTTGATGAAAGATATAAATGCTAAAAAGCCTAGAGGAAGGGGAAAAAAGCCTTTAGGAAGCCTAGAATTAAAGTAGGAAGTTAAAGTGGGTAGGTCATAATATCTTAAGTATAGGGAACAACAAATACTCTATTTAGCCTATAATGGAAAATGTGCAAGGAGTAAAATTAGAAAAAAGATGGAAAAGTAGGTTGAAACTAAACTTGAAAGTCCATCTGAGAAGTTTAGTTTGTCTTAGATAAAAGAGAAACAATAAAACTTTTCCAGCAAAACAATGGCACAGTCAATATTTGTATCTTATAAATTACTTGGAACCAGCTCCAACTAGAATCAATGGCTAAATTTTCAGGATGACATTTAAACCTTAGAAATCAGCAAATTTTACAACCAGGCTTCATATGTCATTGTTGTTGATTGTCTAGTGCTAAGAAATTAATGGAGAAAATGTTAATAATGCAAATTAAATTTAAAAGTATATATCATATAAGGGTGTCTTAAGTGGTGCAGTGATTAGAGCACTGGCCCTGGAGTCAAGAGTACCTGAGTTCAAATTGGCCTCAGACACTTAATTGCCTAGCTGGGTGACCTTTGGCAAGTCTCGCAACCTCATTGCCCTGCAAAAAAATAAAGTAATAAAAAAATAAAAAATAAATTTAAGTGTGTCATATATACATTTTCCTAAGGATCCAGTTGTTAACTAACATAGCCCTGATTATTTTGGTTGCTAAAAGAAAGATGAACTAGTGATAGTAGAAACCTAAATAAGGGAGAGCAATGAGGAGGACAACACAGAATTCCAGGTGAGAAGTAAGGTGGGCATACACTAAAGTGAAGATAAGAGGGGAAAAAATCAATACTTGTTCTTAGATTGAATGGGTAGAGAGTAAAATATCAAATATGACTTTAAGGTTACAGACCTACAGGTCGGTGTGACTGATATGATGGTGACCTCAAAAGAAAAGAATCTATGGGGGAGGACCTTTCAGGGCATGACTTAGTTTTTTAACCTGTTGACTTCAAGATTTCAATGGGACATCCAACTGCAGGACTACAAAAAGCAGTTCTGCAATTGCTATTACTCCTACAATAAGCAGGTATAGGGCTGCAATTCTGGAGAGAAATTAGAGCTGACTATTTAGGTTTGGAAATGTTCCATGCAGAATTGAATTCATGGGAGTAGATGAAATCACCAAGGGTGGGAGTATAGAGACAAAGAAGAGGGACCAAGACTAAAAGTGCTCACCCTCCAGATTACCTTAATTCATATACGTAGGTTGTAGGAAATTAAAAATTATTTAGCACAGCACAATAAGAACAATATTGCCACTGAGATGTGTGAAAAATGTATCTATACTCATGTCCGTGAAGAGAATAATGCAATTTAATATAGAAACAGATATTTGGACAACAGAATCATGGATTGCTTGAGTTTGCCAGGATAATACAGATTACTTAGCTTGACCTCTAATTTTACGAAGAAGATATAATGCTGTAATTAAAGAAATATTTCAGAAAAAGAATTTTTTAGGTTTATATAATACCCATTGGATTCTTTAGCTCTAGAGAATGACATAGACTTAGACCTGGGAGGGAAAACTGAATCAGAAAGAAATTTCATCCCTTTACCCTGGTTTACACAGCTAGTAAACTACTTCAAAAATTTTTTTTAAATTTTATTTAAGGCAGTGGGGTTGAGTGATTTGCCTAAGGTCACACATGCTAGTAAACTTCTAAGGTGGAAGTTGTACCCAAAGCTTCTGAACTCCATGTCTAGTACCCTAATCATTGCATTTTGCTGTATTCATCCATAGAAATATCCCCTCAGAAGCACAAACTCCCTTTGCTTCAATTCTTTTCTCAAAAAAACAATTTTCTAATTAAAAATTTGGTCTTCCAAGTTCTGATGTGACAGGACAAGAAGGTTCCATAAACATGACTAACATCAGTACACACATAGTTGGCACACACATGTCTCTGCCTGAAAATAAAGTCATTCTGTTTTATAAATTACTTTTCTATGCCCTTGATTGGCAAGAATCACTAACCCAAATTCCAGTCACTTCTGTTTGATATAACAAAAATGACTTTGTACCTGAAAAGTTAAAGAAAAGATATAAATATGATGCACCCCACTGCCACCCTGATCTTATTCTTCTTACATTAAAAAAATGCTCATTATAGACACTGATTCTTCTCTTAACTGCATCCCACTTAATGATGGGCTTGGAGGGATCTTAAGGGGTTACTGAATATACTCTGTGGCCTCTGGGAAGCCCTGTACTGATACTAATCAAGCTGAGATCTTTGCCTTTTGATTTAAAATTTCCAAAGAAAAGATAATACACTATAACCCAGTAAGGCATGACATAATCTCATTCTTTGCCATATTAATCAAAGCTCATGTTTTGGGTCAATGTTTCCAGCCAAATGCAAACATTTTTAATCTGTCCTTAAAAAAACTAAAACAAACAGGCCACTTTACTGATCAAAGTATCCATCAATCAAAAGCATTTATTAAGCATTGCCTAGGTTCAGGTAGCATTCTCAGCCCTGGGCAAACAAGAAACACAGAAACATGGTTACCGCACACTAGGAACTCATATTCTAAAGGAGGAGATAGCATGGAAAAAAAATTGCTTATAGAAGATACATACAAAAGAGATAGAAGATAATCTCAGAGAGAAGGCACTAGCAGAGGGTTCCAAGGAGATGGGAAATAGAAACTTTGGATTTGAGCTGAGAGTTGAAGGAAGCTGGAGAAGCCAGTAGGCAGAAGTGAGAAGGCCAAGCATCCCAAGAAGACAGAACAAGAATTGAAAAGGTGGTTTGTAGAGATGAAGTTTTGGATGTAACAAGAGCAACAAGGCCAGTGTAGCTTAATTATAGAGTAAGTGGATGGAATCAAGTTTAAGAAGTTTAGAAATAAAGATATCACCTAGGTTGAAAAAGGGTTTTAAATGCTAAAAAGAGTTAATAAAGAACTTTGTTGTTGTACAGTCATTTTTGATCATGGCTCTTTGTCATCCTATTTCCTTGGCAAAGATAGCTGAGTGGTTTGCCATTTCCTTCTCCAGCTCATTTTACAGATGAGGAAACCGAGGCAAATAGGATTAAATGATTTGCCCAGGTGCATAAAGCTAGTAAAACCAAAGCTAGATTTGAACTCAAAAGATAAATCTTTCTGATTCCAGGTCCAGTGCTTGATCCACTCTACCACCTAGTTGCCCATAATAATGAGCTATTGGAGTTTAATGATCCATGAGTGATGGGATCAGATCTGAATTTTAGGAAGATCATTTTGGCAGCATTGCTGAGGATGAATAGGAGTAGGGAGAGAAACCAACAATGGTCCAGGGGAGTAACTTTGCAAACCTAGGGAATAAAAGAAAAGGAGCAAGGGAGTAGATAAGAGATACTGTGAAGTTCCAAACAACACAAATGATTTAAATAAAATGTGCATATACGGATACCATATCTAGAAGGTCACAAGTCCCTAAAAAGGACTTTAAAGATAAGCTATTCCATTGTTCTCATTTTAGAGATGAGGAGAATAAAGCCCATAAAGGAATGGTCTATTTTGCTAGTATCACACATGCAATAGGTATTAAGAGTCTGGATTCAAATACAGGTCCTTTGACTGTAAAACCAGAAATCTTTTCAAATGGATCATAATCTCAAAAAGGACCAATCACCCATCCCTTGTTGGCCTAACCTTCTCAATGTGGTGAAAGGTGGGCAAAAGGAATGGGATGACAGCACTTCATCCTGAAGAATCTAGCCTCCTTGTCACTTGAAAAGAGAAACAGAATTGGCCTCCTAATCCTATCACAACTGTTCCTTCCCTGGGAATCTTCCAGCCTCAACTCCTCGAGAATAAGGAAATATTTCACAACTCTCTACACATACAACACAAGATTCATTATTTATTTTTGTTTGTTTACTTATTTTTAAAATCTGGGTCTCCCTCACATAAGCTATAAATACAGCAACCACGCACAGGTATGATCTCACTACTGATGGATCCAGGAGTTTTGACATACTCTGGTTTGGTTTCTTTTTCCAACCTGTCCAGTTTCAGCCTTCCTTGGGTAGTCTGTTGATCTCATGCTCCTTGGAGCACTATATTAATACTTCAAGGAAAAATGAAGAGTTCCCTGAAGATACTCAATTGGCTTTAACCCTATTAACACTCTAAACTCAGAGTTCAAGCAACTCACCAACCTCAGCATCCCCTGTAGCAAGGATCATAGGTATTCACTACCATAGCCAGCTATCCTCTCCACTTGCTTTTTGCCAGTGACATAGTGTTAGAGCATTTTCAGCCCCTAGGCAGTCATTCACTTTTCCTTTTTCTTCCTTTGACAAAAACTATCCAGAGGATTAACCTCCCCCCCTCAAAAGACTAACTCACTGGAATATTTTGTCCTAAGAAAAAGCATTTCCTTTTGCTTTAGGTTCAGAGGTAAGCAATAGAGGACCTAGGGTTAAATTTTGTCTCTCCCACTTAATATTTGGACAAATCACTTAGCCTCTCTGAGTTTTTTTTCTCTATAAGAGAAGGAAGGGAAGAGAATAAGTATTTACTTAGTGTTTATTATGTACCAACTCTTCACTAAATGCTTTTTTTTACAAATATTATTTTACTTGATCATCACAGCAACCCTGTAAGGTAGACACTGTCCCTATTATAGTTGAGGAAACTGAGGCTAGTAAACATTAAGTGACTTGCCCTGGGTCACATAGCTAGGAAGTGTCTGATTCAAATTCAGACATTCATGACACCAGGCTCAGTCCTCTATCCTCCACTGTACCACTGGCTATATCCTAACAAGGTGATGCCTAAGGTCCCTTAAGCTCTAAATTCTATTTTAGGGGCGACTAGGTGGCGCTGGGGCGGCTAGGTGTGCAGTGAATAGAGCACTGATCTTGGAGTCAGGAGTACCTGGGTTCAAATCCGACCTCAGACACTTAATAATTACTTAGCCATGTGGCCTTGGGCAAGCCACTTAACCCCATTGCCTTGAAAAAAAATCTAAAAAAAAAAATTCTATTTTAGTATTTGATGGTATCCAATGTGGGAGTTTAATCCTTACCCATAGGTAACCAGGGCCAATATAGAATTCTAAGAAACACTGCCTGTTCCTTTTTCATTTCAAGGCTGAATTTAAACTTTTCAAACAAGGTAATGAGCATGGTATCATCTTTTGTTAATGAAAGCATCATCACAAGCAAGCACATATCAAGTGTATGTATGTTTATATACCAGCTTCCTATTGACAAAATGTGATGAGTGGATTACACTAAATCAAGCAGGAGGGACATAAATTGCCACTTGCATCTCTTCTAAGACTTATTGGATCAGGCTTACTGCTATGGACTGACTGAGTACTAGTATCAGTATTGCCAATCCCCCAAGAAAGGGAATAAAGCCAAAACAAACCTCCCCCATTGCCAAATCTGACAATGAAATAGTGAACACTTCAAAAACGTCCATTTCATGGTCCCATGAAGATGCAAGGAGGAGAACTGTTTACATACCCAGATCCTCCAATTAATCAATAAGTTGCTTTCCATGGGGAAAAAAAAAGAAATTAATGATGAGTCCAAGTATACTTGTGTTTGGAGATTTTTGTTTCTCTTGAAGAAATCAAAAAGGGCATTTTATCCTACAAAGTGCTATTTTGGCTTTGAAAAAAAGTAAATTGGTGGGTCCTGAAAGGAGGGATTTTCTTTGAATTTGTGACTGAAAAAAGGAGAAAAAGTTATTGAATATCAGACAAAAATATTTTTTTCATAGATCCTTTTATTTAAATTTAGAGCTCTAAGCAGCCTTAAAGACCATCAAGTCCAACGCTCTTATTTTATAGATAAGGAAACTGAGGCAGAAAAAGGTTAAATGAGTTGTCAGTGTCTGACTACCTTGTTCAGCTTTCTGGAGCATCTCTCTGCTGAGAGTGTATGTTCCTTCATTGTCAGTAACATCAAAAACACCATGTGTTCCTATAGTCAGAATATTGGCCTCAGCCCACAATATCAAATATTCCACTTCACAGCTGTGTAGAGATCCTCCTGACCTTATTTTACTTAGCATAATTAACAGCCATTCTCACAGTCAGAGTGGGATGGGTTTTCCATGGAGCTTATCACCTGATACTCAAAGCCTGGGACAGTCATTTCATTCTTAAAAGAAACCAGTTTTTATGGTAGCAGCAGACCCCAGAACCAGGTGGTGTCCCTAGGGTGGTCACATCAAACTGGCCAAGAAAAGCCAACAGGCTTTCAGTGGCAACTACCCAGATTCCCTCACATAATTACAAATGAATATTTGTTCCTATTTCTTTCTGGTTGACAAAGACTGCTGCAGAATTCTTGGATGGGTTGGGATTGGAATCGGGGAGGGGGGAATTCCATTCCACTTTTTGCTTATGGTCATGGATGCTGAAGCCACAGAGCCTCTCCAATGTGGGTTGTTATTTTCATCCTCCCTGTGAAATAAAGGTGTAGCTACTTAAGGCAATGCCCAGCAAGAGCCTACATTTCAGAAACTTTCATGCTGTTAAAAAATTTTTTTTTAAGCTGCAGGTAGAAAAGAAGACTTTGTGGAACAGAAATAATAGAGCAGAAAACAATTTAGCATTCTGCCTGAAAAAATGTTTTCTTTCTATACTGCCTCTTCCTAACAATCTATGGATTAGAAACCAGGACAGTTTCTCTGTCTTCTTTAAATGAGAAGAGGAAAAAGGGGAGGCAGGGAGAGGAGGGGAAACTGTAAGTAAATGGATAAGAGTATATAATTGAAGATAACAAGGAAACAAGAACACAGGTATGCCTCTGCCTGAGAAACGATATGTTGGAATCACTGGAGAAGAAAAAATAGGTTGCCCTTGAGAAGGCATTGTGCCAGAAGGAAGGTCAAGAGGCACTGAAAATCAGATGAATGACAGAATACAGCAGAGAAAGGAAAACAAACAGGTGCCACTTAGGTAAGATGGGTTGCCATGGCATTTAATTTGCTGAGCCCTGGCCATCAGGATTGTCCCTATAAGTCTGCTCTACGATGGTTTTCCAGCTGTGGGCCAGTTGTTCCTATAACCAATGGATTAGGTAGTCTGATATAGGTTTCTAGATGGCATAGTACCTGTCATGCTGAACCTGGAGTTGGGAAGAAGAGTTCTAATCATTCCTCATTAGCTAAAAAGATATAATGGGGGGAGCAGCTAGGTAGCACAGTGGCTAGAGCACTGGTCCTGGAGTCAGGAGTACCTGAATTCAAATCCGACCTCAGACAATTAATTACCTAGTCGTGTGGCCATGGGCAAGCCACTTAAATGCCATTGCCTTGTAAAAACCTAAAAAATTAAAAAATTAAAAAAATAAAAAGATATAATGTATATAGAAGGATTTAAAAACACTACATAAATGTGAACTATTATATTACTAATGAAGTATGCTGATGGACCCTGAGCAGGCAACTTAACTTTTCTGTCTCTATTTCCCCATTTGTGAAATAAGGAGTTGGTACTGGATGTCATCTAAAGTCCCTTTTGGTTTAAATCTTTATTCCTATAATTTTGTTTCTCTTTTGCATTTCTTAGAGGAGCCATACTGGAATCCTGAGAAAACTTATATTTAACAGAAACAAATAATGGAGGAATGAATAGGAAAATACTCTTATTAAGCTCCTATTATTGTATCATGCTGTATGAGAAGTAAAGTCCCTCAGGAATGCTTTTCCTGTAATAGCTGGAAGTTTGTTTGCATAGTATCCAGCACCACTGATCAGATTTAGAAAAAGAAAATTTTTTTTTTTACTTTATTTAGCCTCAGTTTTGTACTCACCATACAGCCAAGCAATCTATCCTAATGACCCAGAGGAAAATTTTTTAGGAGATCTGTGTGGTAATAATAATAGCTGGAGAAGAAAATGGCAAACCACTCTAGTATCTTTGCCAAGAAAACCCAAATGGGGTCACAAAGAGTCAGACATGACTGAAAACAACTGAACAACCAAATAATAATGGCATTTATTTAGCTCATTAAAATCTACAAAGAACTTTACATATATTATCCAATATAAATCTCATATCCCTACTTTATAGCCTTTTCAGGCAGAAGTGAAATGACCGTTTTTTTTGGTGTGTTATAATGGAGTTTTCATTTGCTTAGGCATTAGATTAAATCCTTGATTCATAGATTTAGAGCTAGAAGATTCCTTAAAGACCATCAGGTCTAAAACTCCTCATTTTGACAGCTGTGAAAATTGAGGCATATTACTTCCCCAGGGTCACAGAGCTAGTAAGTATCTGTGGTAAAATTTGAACACAAGTCTCTGACTCCAAGTTCAACAACTTATCTACCATGCTTCTCAGGTAAATGCTAAGATTCCTCCTAACCATAAAATTCTGTGATTCTTTGATGGATTATGAAGTGATTTGCCCATGTCATACATCCAATGAGCAGTTAAATGGTGCAATGGATAGAGTACTGGTCCTAGAATCAAGAAGACCTGAGTTCAAATTTGACCTCAGACTCTTACACTAACTAGCTATGTGACCCCAGGATGATCTCCAGTCATCCTGATTCATATCTGGCCATTGGACCCAGTTGACTCCAGAGGAGTAAGTGAAGCTACTGACTCAGCACAGCACCCCTCCCCTCATTCAAATGCAATTTACTTGCTTATCATGGCATCACCTCCTTGATGTCATGGGTCTTCCTTGAGAATGAAGGACAAATTTCATCATCACATCCAACACCCATCAAAAAAAGGATTTGAACCTTTGGCTTCCTGAATTGAGAACCAGAATTCTAAAATTGCTGTTTCTGAAATCCAAGAAGAAGAGAGGGAAGAGAAATAAAGAAGATAAAGGAAGAGGAAGAGAAAGGAAAGAACAGGAAAATGAGAATAGAAAGACAAAGGAGCTATCCAACATCAAGTCCTAGATATTGAATTTCTCTTCCTAACTTTCTTAGTTCCCAGAATGGAATGACAGAAAATGATTTTTC
Organism: Macrotis lagotis; assembly: GCF_037893015.1. Taxonomy (NCBI): domain Eukaryota; kingdom Metazoa; phylum Chordata; class Mammalia; order Peramelemorphia; family Peramelidae; genus Macrotis; species Macrotis lagotis. Next base: position 55,186,782 of record NC_133662.1, read on the forward strand.
TTTTTTTAAATAAAAATTTTATTTATTTTGAGTTTTACAATTTTTCCCCCTGATCTTACTTCCCTCCTCCCACAGAAGGCAATTTGCCAGTCTTTACATTGTTTACATGGTATACATTGATCCAAATTGAATGTGATGAGAGAGAAGTCATATCCTTAAGGAAGAAACATAAAGTATAAGAGATAGCAAGATCAGACAACAAGATATCAGGGTGTTTTTTTTTCTAAATTAAAAGTAATAGTCCTTGATGTTTGTTCAAACTCCACAGTTCTTTCTCTGGATACAGATGGTATTCTCCATTTCAGAGAGCCCCAAATTGTCCTACCACAGAAGAGTATTTAACAGGAAGCATAGCAGCTTCTGCTCTTCTTTTTCCTTTTTCTTTGACTCTAGCAGGATGGGTTTTTCTCATGCACTTTCTTAGGCCATATGGAGTACCATGAGCTTTTCCTTGCCATGTAGCCAGACTAAGTCAAGCCTCATATCTGGCTGCCCTTTCTCTCTCTCTCTCTCTCTCTCTCTCTCTCTCTCTCTCTCTCTCTCTCTCTCTCTCTCTTTCACTTTCACTCAAATCCTCACCTATTATATTCTTAAAGTGGTTACTGCTTTTCTTTGCTTTCTTTTCTTTTAATCTGTATATTTGTAATATTTTGCCATAATAAAATCTTGAGCAGTTTTAAATTCCCAGAAAACATGTGAATTCCTTCACCTTTTTATTGACCTTAAATCTTCTGTCTTCAATCTCTAAATCTTTAATAATCGACAATAATACCACCAGTACCATTTAATGGTCTCTCAGTAAACAACTTATATTCCATCATTAGCATTTAATCATTTCCCAATGGGTAAGCTCTTTGAAATTTTAGAAGAGACTTTCAAAAAATTTCAATGTTTATTTTTAAGGAGAAGAAACAATGAAAGCATCCTTGTTATATTTGAGGGGGGGGATGGAAAATATCATTATATTCAGAGAGAAAAGAAATAAAAGAACACTTTATTTCAGACCAGTCAAATACATGGCTTCCTGGAGGCCAAAGAGTTAGTTCCTATCTCTAAAAAGCAACTCATTCAGCATTGCTTGATTTTTGTCATAATTTACTACCATACTGCTAGCGAATAGAGAATAGGCCTATATTAAAAACAGTTTTTAAAAAAAGAGAAACACATCTAAAAGAGCATAAACTTCTAATAATAGGGATTGTTTTATTCTTTGTATTTATAACCCCCAGTGCCTAGCATAGAGTCAAACAACTTGGTAAAAGGCGTGTTGTTTAACTGATTAACCCTGTCTTATATAAGTACCAATTTCTAACAACAATTCAGTTTTGTTTTGGTTTTTAGTTGTTTTTTTTTTCTGGAAGGAAGATTCATTTCTTTTAGTCACCTGTGTGGTGGGCACATATATGCATCCTTCTTGAGCAACTAGACCCCTAAACCACCAGTGGTTTATCCAGTAGAATGAATGATTCATGAGGGAATGAACTATTTATTTTGTTCTTTATAAGCTCAATGACTAGAGACATAGTAGGTACTTAAAGAATGCTTGAATTGAATTGATTTCCATCCACCAGAAGGATATATCTATATCTATTTAGACATAGATATGTGTGTAGTATATAACACACACATTTTATGTGTAACCACCCAAGGGAATAGATGGAAAATAGGACAAACATCATTATAGTATCTTTTCTAATTCTGAGTTTCATTTTATTTTGTTTCTTTTTACCCTTCTCAAGTATCTTCTCAATATTAGGTGATTTTAAAATGCTCAATGGATAAAATTGGGTTGTTAAGTGAATCTGTAGAGCCCTTCAGGCTGCTGGACATTTCCAGAGAAAGGCAGGAACTCACCATTAATTCATGCTAAATAACCTCAGCTAAACTCTCAAGAGTAATGCGATATTCCTTTTATTATCTATTATTGATTCCCTAATCTATCACTAATTCCCCACAACACCTATTCTAAGCCTTTCAATATCCATTTTATATTCATTCAAAAGATAAGTACTCACTATATGCTAGACCCTGTTGGGGGATGAATATAATATCTTCCTTAGCAAAACTTCTAATCTAGAAGACAAAGTATGTGTATGTAAGTAACTGCCACACAAAACGAAATACGTAAATTGCTAAACGTGAATCAATCATGAAGAGCTATAAACATTCAGAGGAACAATAGTACACATATGATAGGGATATCATCTGGGGATCAGGGAAGGCATTATGAAGAAAGTAATGTTTTTGATCACAGTGGTCTTTAAAGAATTGGCAGGATTATTATAAGCAAAGATCAGAGAAGGGTATTCCATGCAGAGGGAACAGTGAAGGCACAGAGGCAACAGGAATTATTTGGGTAATTGAGAGCCATCCAAATAGTGATGAGAATTGAACCCATAGTGTTATATGAATAAAAAGGGAGAAAGTCCAATTTGACTGGTGTAGGATATGTAGGAGAGAAATAGAAGCTAAAACTGAAAAGGGAGTTTGAGTGTAGAGTATGTAGGATCTTAAATGGCAGAATGAGTCTGGACTTAAGGAGCCTTGGATTCAGGAGGACCTGAATTCAAATCCAATCTCAGACACTTAATAATTACCTAGCTATGTGACTTTGGGCAAGTCACCTAATCCCATTGCCTTGCAAAAACAAACAAACAAACAAACAAACAAAAAACAAGCAAAAGTATGGAAGGAAGAAGAAACATGGTGGAAAAGAAAGTTTAGAATGCAGCCTGGAGGGATCTTTAAGTGGAGGTTCTGAAAGAATCCATCTTATCAGAGGAAAAGATGATACTTCCAATGTATGAATTCCAGGGTTGGAATGATCTTCCAGGATTAAGACATTTCTGTGACATGGTTCAGAAAGTTCCAACTGCCCCCTTGGAAAGAATGAGGAATGAATTTGCAAAGTATTGAGTGTAGAGACTGGATTTGAACCTGGCTCCCTGACCCCCAAGTCCAACCCACTTTGCTATGTGAATTGCCTCTCTAATAGTTCTAATAGTAAAAATGACACTTCATAGCTTACCAAAAATTTTGGCATTTCTTATTAGATTAGGAGGATAAGTATAAGAACACCACTGTATAAGGAACTGTGATTTCATTGGTACAAGGAAATTCTGTGCTAATGCCAGTTGGCCACTTCCCTGTAATTTAAAGTCTTACAGTTACCTGGAGCAATTAGAGATTAAGTGATTTATTCAGGATCTCACAGACAATATGTTTTAGAAGCAGGACTTGAAATTAGGTCTTTCTGGCTCCAAGTTGAATTTTTCTAGGCACTAGGCACTCTTAATATTGAGAAAACATAATAGTTATTTATCCAAGTTCACCCAGGTCTTCTGGCTCTAAGTTCACTATTCTTTCCTTCATGGTCTGCCTTGCATTAAGGATTACTATCCCCATATTAGTCCCTTAAGGCTTAGAACTGTCTTGTCCATCTTTTCTATCTCCTACAGCACCTAGCAGAGTGGCTCATCTATCATAGGTACATGAAAGAATGAATGATTACCTATGAGCTTCTGCTCCGAATTTGGTTCCCTAATTAGGCTTTCCTACTGGAGAGGAATATTTTTCATGCAAAGATTAAAATAAACCTCCTCTGAGTTTGAGTAATTTGTTTTGTTTTGTTTTGTTTTCAGAATTGATTCATCTCTGGATAAGGTAATCAGTGAGATACCAAACTTCCAGAGTTGGAAGAATGATCCCTGAAATAGGAACTAACAACAACCTGAGGCCTCTCCTGATTAGTAGCCTCCCTACTAATGGGTCGATTTTGTAGTTTGTTGATGAATAGCCTAGGATACTGGATCTAACCAAGTTCTTGACTAAAAAAAGAAAGCTCCTAGAGAACAGGTACTATTTCAAAGAATCATAAGAGCAAAGTTTAGAAGGAACAGTGACACCATATAAACTGATGCTTCATTTTACATATAAGCAGAGTGAACTCTAAAAATGGGAAGTGACTTGTCTGAGTTTGCACAGGTAATAAAGTAACAGAGTTGGGTTTTGTGAAATTTAAATTACTGATTTAAACCAGTGATTATTGATTAAGAATTAAGAATTTAAGTTAATCACTGGAATGAATATCTGTGGATCAAATGTGGATTTACTTGTGTAGGCCTCAGTAGTAAAGCTTGTAAGAGTTTTAAGTTCCCTAGTCTTAAGGGCTGCAAACTGGTGCTATTTCAAGAGGTAGATAAAGAAGATGTGTGGAAGATATTAGATATTAGATGGTTAGATATTCTGCTCAACACTGTGTCTCTCTGTTATTGATTAGTACCTGACACTGGATTCAGAGGATGTTGACTAACTCTGTGGGTTATGGGTCCTGGAGACTTCTCTCTTGCAAGTCAGCATGATTAAGCAAAAAATATATACTTCACCTTTGCTATAGACCAGTCACAATCTTAGTTTAGTTTGCATCACTAGGTCTGCTACCTTTATGACTGGATAAAAAGCTACTCTGATTGGCAAATGTATCCCTGGTTATTGAGGGACTTGGAAATCTCATTTTATTGGCAATTGCTAGCCTTTCTAATAAATGCATTATGCTTGAAACTCTGTGCCTCAGTTTCTTTTTTATTACTTTATTTTTTTATGTTTTATTACATATTATATTTATTACCTTACATTAACATATATTCCTTAGTCACAATTCAGTGCTTTTTAACACTGAACTACAAATATTATAACTCATCTCTTTGTCTTGGTGTCCCTAAGATCTAGCAATCTCTTACATACTAGATGTTTAATAAATGATTGTTTAACTGATTTGAGTTTTATTCCCTTAAAGCACAGATTCTTAACCTTTTTGTTTATCATGGCAAACCTTCAGAGCTCTGATAAAGCTTATAATCCCTTCTCAGGATTATGGGTTTTTTTTATTTTATTTTATTTCTTTAAGACAATGGGGTTAAATGATTTGCCCAAGGTCACAGAGTTAGCATTAAGTGTCTGAGGCTGGATTTGAACTCAAGTCCTCTTGATTCTAGGGCTCATGCTCTATCCACTGGGCCACCTAACTGCCCTGGGATTATGTTTTAATACAATAAAATGCAAAGGATTACAAAGGAAACAAATTATATCAAAATATTTTTTAAAAAACTTATGACTCCCAAATTAAGAATACCTGTGCTTGGAGTAGCTAGGTGGTGCAGTAGATAGAGCTCTGGTCTTGGAGTTAGGAGGACCTGAGTTCAAATCTGACCTCAGACACTTAATGCTTACTTAGCTGTATGACCTTGGGGAAGTCACTTAACACCATTGCCTTGCAAAAATGAAAACAAATTTTAAAAAAGAATGCCCATGCTATGCCATTCATTTCATCTAATAGAATGGTTTCAAAGCATACAACCATTTTTATGTAGCTCATTAAGTACTATTAATTTCAAAGTTTAATCTATTTTTCCTCCTAAAATAGCAAGACACTTGTATTCCTCAGAACAAGCAGAACATTTTTAAACCAAGAAAAATTCCTTGTTTACTTGAATTTTGTTTAAATAATATATTTTCATTTGACCTTGAACTGCTAAAATAATGAAGAATGTTAACTTCAACTGCTAACCACCTTAGTCTGGAGATAATCTTTTCAAATGCTATCAACCCACCTCATGTTGAAATTATTGAAATGACTGTGTTTTGGTATGAAACTATATTCTTTCATGAAGACTGGATCTTTTCATTACACTCTGGAAGATATTCAGTACTGAAACAAATATTAAATTAAATTACATATTAAGTTTACAGGGAAGTGGTATTTGGATTTCTTTAACTGTTAAAATAGTTAATTCAGTACTTGTAGTTAGATGCTTAGCCTCTAATATCTTCTTCATTAGAACTGGATAAATTAGAACAGGTGACCACTGTCACGAAGCAATTTAGTTCTCCAGTAGAGCATTACAAAATGGCTTTGTTATCAAAAATTGGTTTATTTGGCAAGTTGTTTTCTATCCAAAGATCATAGTTAGAGCTGGATGGAAAAATGAAGTATCACAAATTTATGTTCACAATATTCCTTAACATCAAATTTGTAATTTCTCAAGAACAAAAATAAAAGCATAATAACTGCAAGGGATTTATTTAAGAGAATAAGTGAAAAATATGTTTCCCAGGATACAAAGGTTTATAATATACCTCAAATGTAAAGGAGCATAGTCTTGAATAAGCAATTCTGTGTTAGAATATTACCTGATATTTGGAACAAAACATAGGCCATAAAAAAGCTTAATCCATCACAAAGGGAGCTTGGAATCTGATATTTTTTTCTTCATGATTACCATTCCATAGATGAAAATGTTTCTTTAATTATTTCTTACACTGACCAATGTTTCAATACATTAGATCTAGATAATTTTCATCTATCTATAACTTGGAAACCCAGTCAAATTTCTGTCCATGTTGAGTTTGATGTGGTTCTGTGCCAGTCATTTCAAAATATCTCATAGATAGTTGATTATGTGAGACTAAAGATAAGAAGTGAGAATGGTTTTGGAATATACATATACATTCTATATGTATATGTATATATATATATATATAATATATGGGAAGAGAGAGAGACAGAGACAGAGACAGAGAGAGAGAGAAAAAGAGGTCTGGGAGTTATCTAATAGAAATGATAGAGATCTGGTGGTTATCTTAATAGAGAGGACAATAAAACTTTTGAATGAGTATGGTTTAGATGCTCCACAACTACAACCAAAGACTCATTAATTTACCCTTTTCTAGGACATGTCTTATTGCAACCCAGTATTTGAGAAAAGACATGGTCAGCGGGCACTCTAAAAAGATGAAGCCTTGAAGCTGGTAGTGGAGAGAAACTTGGTTACTCCAAAAATAAAAACAATGTCACGTACTGCTTACAAGTGATCAGACAATACTGAGAATAGTGTGGTAACATCACTAGAAGGTATAAACAATAGGAGCTGACCTTTCATGTATATTACTACATTTATCCCTGGGAGTATAGTTGGACATAGTTTTCCTAAATTTATACCATTCCATATTGTGCCTTGGTCACAAATATTCCCTATTTGTTTATCTACCAAGATTTAATCCCTAAATAAGTCTCTCTCTCTTTCCACCCGTAATATATACATTTTTATCATGGTACATCCAAGGTTCATAGAAAAAAATGTTCTATTGGAACTTTTCTCATTATACTATTTCCATATTTGCCTTTTGCTTTTAACTAATTGTCATCTCTAACTCACAAAAAGTAAAATAACTCACATCAATGGGGGATCTTAAGTTACAGTTTTGCTTAGATATGGACCCCTCCAGTATATTGAACTGGGATAGTTTTTAGAGTGCTGATATTGGAATCAAGAGGATGGGAATTCAAATTCAGTCTCTGACACTTACTAGCTGTGACCTTTGTCCAGCATCCAGGGTCATCTCCAGTCATCCTGATTCCTATCTGGTCACTGGACCCAGATGGCCCTGGTGGAGAAAATGAGACTGATAACACAACACCCGCTCACTCAAATCCAATCCATGTGCTTGTCATGGTATCACCTCCCTGATGTTGTGGCCTTCTTCAAAAATGAAGGACAAACATACATGATAGGGAAGTCCCAAGTGCTACACATAAAAACTAGATTCACCATAAATGAACCAAAGCTGACATAAACCATTATTGTAAATTCAATCAAGTTCCCAAGTTTCCACAGTAAGGACGAGATGTTTTTTTAAATTGATTAGCTTACTTTGATGAAGGGAGACAATAAGATACAAAAGGCATAACACTAAGCCTAGAGTCAAAAGATCTGAATTTGAATGGCTACCTTAACTCTTATTTAAGTAAAGTGAACAAATTACTATACTCTTCGGAAATGATTTCTTCACCTCTAAAACAGGGATAATGATACATTGAATCACCTCCCTCCTTTGTGGTACAGTCCATGACACAGTCCAAATTTAAAGCACTCCATTACCATAAAGTACCCTATGAATATCTGCTAGTATTACTATTAGAGTGAGCAAGCTTCCACTTATTAATCCTATGTTTTGTGAGGCATGGAAGTTAAGTAGATCACTCTCTAAGTAACAGAACTAGTTCACTCAAAGCCAGCAAGTTTTCCTTAATGCACAGAGAATGATTAATGAACTACATGCAGGTCTTAAATTCATAGCAAATGAATAGTAAGTTATGACAAATTAATCCCACAGTCTATTTCTCTTCCCCCTGTGAAGACTGGGTTATTAAATGTCTTCTCCATATCATATCATATCATATCTATCTATCTATGCAATCAATAGCATTTATTAAGGACATATGAGATTTGGCTAGATAGCAAAATGGATAAAGCTTTAGGCTTGCAGTTCAGAAGACCTGAATTCAAATTCAATCTCAGACACTTATTAGACAGGTGACCTTGGGTAAATCACTTAACCATTTTTTACTTAAGTTCTCTCATATGTAAATCAAGGATAATAATGACACTCACCTCACTTGGTCATGGTGAAGGCCAAGGACTTAGCCTACTGTCTAATAAAACATTGCTGGTCATTCTACACAATTTCCTCCTCAGTTTGGCCCGGGTTTGACTGTGCTGCTTGCTAACTAGTAGTAGTAGTAGTAGTGGTGGTGGTAGTAGTAGTAGTAGTAGTAGTAGTAGTAGTAATAGTAGTAGTAACAGCAGCAGCAACAGCAGTAATAGTCACACTAGCTGTGTGACCCTAGGTAAGTCACCTAACCCTGATTGCCTTACATCCAGGCCCATCCTCAGTCATCCTGATTCCATTCTGGCCACTGGACCCAGATGGCTCTGGAGGAGAAAGTGAGACTGCTGACCTAATCCAAATCCAGTTCATGTGCTTGTCATGATATTGCCTCCCTGATGACATGGTCTTTTTCAAGAAAGAAGGACAAACATTATCATCAACAGTAGCAGTACTAACAGCAGTAGTCTTAGTAATAATGGTAGTAGTAGTATTATAGTAGCAGCAGCAGCAGCAGCAGTAGGAACAACAATAAACATTCATACAGCACTTCAAGTTTTACAACTTGCTTTTTTTAAAAGAAGCAATCAAGGTTAAGTGACTTACATAGGATCACACAACTAATAAGTATCTGAGATCAGATTTGAACTCATGTCCTTCTGACTCCAGGGACATTCTCTAACCACTCTGCCATATAATTGCCCCAAGTTTTACAAAGTGCTTTCAAAAATATTATCTGTTTAATCCTCACAATAACCCTGGGAGACATGTGCTATTATTATCTCCATTTTACATATAAGGAAACTGATCAGAATCACACAACCAATAAATGTCTTAGATCTTAGCACTTTCTGACTCTTAGTTTAGCATTCTGTGCACAGTATCATAATAGGTATATAATTATTTCCATGTTCTGTCCTTTTAAAGTGAAAAACTCTTTGAAGCAGATAGTGTTTTGGTCTTTTTTGGTTTTTTATAGCATGTGCCCAATACATAGAAAGCTTTTAACAAATGCATGTTGACAGACTGACCAGGACTCCCCTAAAGCCCACCAAGAACTCAATTTGGTATGGAGGTTATTTGGATTACCAAATTATCAATGGAGCATAACTCTAACAGGTCCTACAAGGTTGCAAATACTAAGATATTTCAAATTTAACAATTCATTTCAAAAATGACAAATTCTACAGGAGAAAGACTTTCAAAAACAAAAAAAGAAAAGAAAATTTGAATAACATACAACTATTTTGCACAAAAAAAAACCTAGAGGGAATGGAATACTTTGGAAACAACAATGGAGCTCAGGATACAATCCAGTGTGATCATCCTGCAAATTCAAGGTTAAACAAAAAAAATGAAAAAAGATGCATATTCAATATTTAAGAGGCATTTGAAACATTTTTTTTAAAAAGAAAACTAGAACTGAAGAAATTATATACTTCTCAATGCCCCAAACAACAGAAATGCAGGAGAAATTAATTGTCAAACCTAAGAAAACAAAAACAATAGAGTAACAGCAGAGATACCAGTAAGAGATTTCTTTCTGAATGTACATGAGGAGATAATGATGAAAGTAGAAGTCCAATAAAAGTCACAGAGAAGAGGTATACATGAGGCATTGCAGACAGAATCTAAAATCACCTGAATACAAATGAATTAATGAGTTTGGTTTGGTTTTTTTGGAGAGGGGGAGGAACCACAGTACAACATGGGAGGGTACATGAAAGGGAGGAGAGGGAAAGAGGAATAGAATAGAATATATGAAATGATATGTTGGAGTTAAAAAAAGGGCTAGCAATAAGGAAGGTGACTCCTGTGGTCTCAGTAAGAGAAGAGAATGAGTTGGGAGGAGGAAGGAAGGATTAAAAAGGGGGGAAAAAAGATTTTGCTTTGGTGGTGAAACAGTTGTTCCACTGATAAATGCTTCTGGAAGTGAAGACAGATATTCCATGAAGGGAGATCAGGTCCTTTGCTGAGCAAAGCCTGGGAGAATTTGATGCTTTAAATGTCCACTCCTAATACATGAATATGCAGTCTGAAATTTGGGAACTCAATAGATAAATGGGCCTAAAATAAGCCCAAAAGATGAGAGAGTAAAAATTAGAGAGAAAATAAATTGAAAACAAAAATAACCTCAGAAATAATAAAAATAAAAGCTGGTTGGAGTGGCTAGGTGGCACAGTGGATAGAGCACCAGCCCTGGAGTCAGGAGTCCCTGAGTTCAAATCTGGCCTCAGACATTTAATAATTACCTATCCACTTAACCCCATTTGCCTTGCCAAAAAAAACCCCTAAAAAATGAATGATGAAAATTATCTTTAGGGGCGGCTAGGTGGTGTAAAAACCTAAAAAAATAAATAAAATAAAATAAAATAAAATAAAATAAAATAAAAACTGGTTGTTTAAAAATAAACTAATAAGATTGATCAACCCTTAGCTAATAAAATGACAATGAACAGCAAATTAAATAGCTTGAAGACTATCCAGTACTTGCATCATACCAATATAAGAATGAATGATGAATAGAAATATTACTAAAATGCATATAGCCATACAATCAAATTAACAAAAGGATTTTTTTAGAACTTGATAGAATAGTAACAAAATTCATTTGAAAAGTAAATGATCTAGAATATCAAAGGAAATGATAAAAAGTAGAGATGATGGGTAAATAATATTTTCAGACTCCAAACTATATAATAAAGCAGTAGTCATCCCAAACATCTGGTATTGGTTAAAAAACAAAGAGATGAATAAAGCAGACTAGAACAGAAACAACAGAACTTGATACTTCAGTATTTTAAGAAGTGGAAATATAAATTATTTAAGAAAAACTATTAGAAAACTAAAATACCATATGGTAGAAATTAGGCTTAGATCAATACATTATAGCATATTCAACAATACTTTGTAAATAGATTTAACTTTAATATTAAATATTAAACAATTTTTTAAAAATTAGAAGAGTATCATATCATATCATATCTCTCAAAGTTATAAGAAAGAAATGTTTTCTTAACTAAACTAGGCATGGGGAATTACAAAAGATATAGACAACTTTGATTATATCAACCAAAAAGCTTCTGTAAAGATGAAATTAAGGCACCTAGGATTATATAGTTGAATTGGGAGGAAAAAAAAATGTATAAATATCCCTGATGAAGGTTTGGTAGTGAAGAAAAATAATCAACAAATACATATGAGACCAGTGCTCATTCTCAAATAGATAGATGGTCAAAGAAATGGACAAGTTATTCTCAAAAAGAACTGCAAAATATTTAAAACCACATGAAAGATTGTTCCAAATAATTAATAAGAAAAATATAAATCAAAACAATCCTATGATCATACCTTACATCCTGAAAACTGGCAAAAATGACACCAAAAATGAAAATATTCAATGATGGAGGGTTGAAAACACTAATGAAGTTGTTACTGGAGTTGTAAAATGGTAAAACCAATTTTTAAAGTAATCTGGAACAAGGGGCAGCTAGGTGGCACAGTGGATAAAGCACCAGCCTTGGAGTCAGGAGTACTTGGATTCAAATCTGGTCTCAGACACTTAATAATTACCTAGCTGTGTGGCCTTGGGCAAACCACTTAACCCCATTTGCCTTGCAAAAAAACCTAAAATAAATAAATAAATAAAGTAATCTGGAACTAAGCAAATAAAATGACTAAGATTTCCATAACCTTTGAACCATTGACTCCATTACTGGACTTATACTTTATGAAAACCATTGATAAGAAAAAAGTCTCCAAATATATTCATTTAAAGCAGCTCTTTTTGTGATGGCAAAGAATAATAAATAAAGTAGATGCCTAGCAATTGGAAAATGACTAAATAAATTGAGGTACATGAATGTGATGTAATATCACTGTGCTTTAATAAATAATGTGTGTGAAGCTTATGTGCTTACTATTTAACAGGGAAAAGTCTTTTAATTGACTGTAAAATATTCTAACCTGTTAAATCAACTTCTTTCTTTTCTCTGACTATCAAGGACTCCTGGAAGCTTTTATGGAGGGAGATAGAGAGAGAGAGAGAGAGAGAGAGAGAGAGAGAGAGAGAGAGAGATAGAGAATATTATCTATCTGAACCTGGGGTGACATGAAGCCATGAGTTCATGTTTATCTGTCTCTGTCTTCTTTCTTTTAGGTGAATGAATGTTGGAGAATTTATGAACCCCTTGAGAGCAGAGGCTATATGTTTGCTTTTATATCCCTAGGACTTAACACAATAAAAATTCTTAGCAGAAAGTATAAATGTATGGTCAGCATTTCCTTTACCTCTATATTATCTCGCTTTTATTTCATTTTTATTTATTATTTACCATTATATTATTTCACTTTTATTGCATGCTATGGATTCAATTATCATCTCCCTGGAGATGATTCCCAGATCTATTTGTCTAACCCTAACCACTCTCCTGACTTCTGGTCCTAAAACTCCAACCTTCTTTTTGACATCTCTGACTGTATGCTCCATGGACATCACATATTTTGTGCAACTCTGCCTCATTAAATTCAAATCACACACAAATCAAGACATCACTTATGATATCATTTGTCCTCTTCAAAAAAGGACAAACAATTCCAAAACTGAATTTATTATCTTTCCCCACAAATTCTTCCCTCTTCCTAACTTCCTTATTTGTTTTTGAGGGTGCTATCTTCCTCCTAGTCACTTAGGTTCAAAACCTAGGTGTTATCCTTGACTTTCTCTCACTCTCTGTCTCTCTCGGTCTCTCTGTCTCGGTCTCTCTGTGTATCTGTCTGTCTGTCTGTCCGTCTCTCTCTCTCTCTCTCTGTCTCTCTCTGTCTCTCTCTCTCTCTCTCTCTCTCTCTCTGTTACTCATCACATTCAATCAGTTGTCAAATCTTTTATTTTTACCTTGGTAATATCTCTCTTATATACACCATTCTCTCCTATCTATCCATTGCCAAGAACCTGGGACAAGGTCTCATCACTACCCTAGTATATTGGTTGGTCTACCTGCCTCAACTCTCTTGCCAAACCAATCCATTCTCTACTCAGCTATCAAAGTGATCTTCCTAAGATCACTTCCTTACTCTGTCTCTATTCAATAAGTTCCTGTATCTCCCTATTCCTTCCACAATCAAATACAGAATCTTCCCTTTAGAACTCCAAAATCTGGGCCTTACATTTCCAGTCTTCTTACTCCTTACTTGCCATAGTTGTTTTCATGGTATCTTCCATTAGATTGTGAGCTCCTTGAGACCAGGGAAGGGGTTTTGTTTTCTGAGTATTTAAGACCTTTTTGTATCCCTATCAATTATTATAGTGACTGGCACATAGTAGGTGCTTAATGAGGATGTTTGTCCTTCATTCTTGAAGACCATATCATCAGGGAAGTAATGCCATGACAAGCACATAAATTGGATTTGAGGGAGGGGGTGCTGTGCTAAGCTACCAGCCTCACTTTGTCCTCCAGAGCCATTTGAGTCCAGTGGCCAGATATGAATCAGGATGACTGGATATGATCTAGGGTGTAAGGCAATCAGGTCTAAATGCTTGCTGACTAATAATATCAAACTAATAACTAATTGGCTAATAACAATATTTAACACCCTTCATTTACATGATGCTTTAAACTTCACAAAATATTTTTTGTATGATATCTCATTTAATCCTCCCAACAGCCCTGGAAAGTAGATTCTCATTTTAGAGATGAGGAAACTGAGGCTGAAGGAGGTTAAGTGACCCAGGATCATACAGCTAGTAACTTTCTTAGAATTGGATTTGAAGTCAATCTTCCTGGCTCTAAGTCTATCACTCCAGTCATTGTGCCATCCAACTGACTGAAGACAAAGATCCTTTAAGTGAGGGAGTCAGAACTTGAACCCAGGTCTTATAAATCCAAATCCAATGTTCTTCCTACTACACTGTATAAAAGACATGTATAAATATATCTTCTAGAATATGTTTTATATATCCCCACACTAAATGATTTTTACATCTATTCCAAAAATATGAAAGCATTAGATTTATGGAGATCTGTGCCTACTGTTCAGTGTCAATCACAAGGTATCTACTCAAAAAATACTTATATATTGACTAATGTGGTATGCATAAGCAATGAGATTTGGGAGAGGGGGATAAGAGAAGGGAATGGAGAATCTCTCTGCTATTTATTAGTGGCAAAAATATGTAATATATTACTCAATAAAAACTATAAAGTAATCACCCTTTTTTCAACTTGTCAAGAAATTCAAAGTATTAAGGTTAAAGAAAGAAAAGAAATCAAAAGATTCACTTTAGGCGAAGGAAGAAACAAAAGAAAGGCCAGAGCTTCCAATTTAAATCTACTGTGTCTCTTTAGGAGGTGTTGCTGAGAGAAGGTGTTTGTGTCCACGATACAACTGGGTTTGGCTTAATGCAGTGCTTTTCATGGTCAAGCTATCCCCAAGCACTTAAACTAAGCACTCTAAGACAGGCCATAGTAATGGAAGGACTGAATTGGGAAATGCACATTGCATGATGTGTGCCAGCATTGCTTTCAAGTTGACTTATGATTGTCGACCTACTTATTTCAAAGGATCAAGGGCCAGCATCATGGGGTCATTCCCTCCCCTTCATGAAAAGTGCTCCAAGACTCGGCATCAGCACTGAGAGCATGGAACTGTCTTCTGCCCTCTCTTCTCCTGTCTGTTTTCAAGTAGGTCACTTCTTTGAATGCTTTTTTGGAACTTGTCTTTCACTATACATGTTCCTTGACTAGGCAGCTGGTGACAAGTCTGAAGCTTCTTTAAAAAATTATGTCAACCCCTTTCTATTTATCCATAACTTCTATTTTTTTCTACATGATGTTCTAGAAGGAGAACCAGTAGCAAGCACCTTATATTTATCTCTTTCTTATCAAACTTTCCCCATCATTATTTTGATATATTGTAAGTGGGCATAAGAAATTAAATGGAAGGGTGGCTAGGTGGCACAGTGGATAAAGCACCAGCCCTGGAGTCAGGAGTACCTGGGTTCAAATCCGGTCTCAGACACTTAATAATTACCTAGCTGTGTAGCCTTGGGCAAGCCACTTAATCCCATTTGCCTTGCAAAAACCTAAAAACAAAACCTAAAAAACAAAAAAATTAAATGGAAATTTTGGGGGAGTTTTGTGAAAGTCACAGATAACACATGAATATGACACAGAACCTATGACCAAAAACCTAATCCAATTTTTACAATAAGGTACTGTTAAAAATCAAATGAAAGAAAAAGGAAAGATACAGACTTCTTTGGTAGAAAGGGAGGGTCAAAAATTTTATGTGAATATTTCATATAATGGGGATGCCTTACCCCAACCCTTGCAATGTGGAATGAAAAAACTGTATACTTCCCCAATTCCCTGTCTCCTGGATGAGTCATTCTAGCACTAGGGAAATGCCTGTAATTTGTTTATAGGATAGGGGAAAAACCCTGCACCAGCCCAAGAATATGCCAAGTCTACCTTATACACTGTCCTTTGCCTCAAGAATAGTTTCTCAGAGATGATCAAATGAGCTTAGCCTTTAAGTTGTCCACTATATCTTGAACGGTCACTGCATAGAGATAGGGAGAGTTCAGAAATGGTTGAAAAGGAAAATGTATTAGATTTTGTTTGAGAACTACTTTAAACAATTCTAAACTGCTTCTTCATATACATACACACATGCATACACACACAAACACACACACACATACAACCTCATCTGTTTTCTGCTATTTGGCTACATGTCATAGAAAACCACCATCTAAAAAGAAGGAATATTGCAAATGACCCAAAGGGCAAAAAGAAAATTAATGGTGAACATCAGTGGCCTGCATGATATTACCACTGATAAATTGCACAAAATAAGTTGCATAAAAGTTATTAAAGAAATACATGATTGGAAAAGGTGCCTTACTAGTACCCTAGTGATATTCTATTCCCTTAGAATCTGAGATTTCTAAAAAACAAAGGCGGAGAGGAAAAGCATTCCAAGAATTAGAGAAACTAGTGTTTCTAAGGCATCCTAAGGCATGGAGGTAAGAAATGGAATGCCACTAATATTGAGTACAAGAAGAGGTGAAATGTGGAAGGATACATAGAATGAGACTGTGAAGTGATACAAAAAGATTATTTGTATTTTAGTCTAGGCACTAAAACTTGTTGAGCAGATTAGTAAGATGATGAGACCTATGCTTCAGAAATAACAATCTGGTATCTCTTTGGAAGATAGTTTAAGAGAGGGAATAGAAAAGGAGAAGAGAAAGCACAGAAAACAAATAAGAGGCTATTACAATGTTATAGGAGATATACAATAAGGATCAAAGTATCTGAAGACATAAGAGAAAAGATAAAGGAAAAAATGTGAGAGATATTATGAAAGAGAATATATAACATTTGGAAATTGATTAGATATAGGGAGTGAGGAAGAATAAAGTTCAGTATTACTACTGGGTTTCAAACAATCACAACTGGAAGGATGATGATGCCTTTGATAGAAATAGGGAATTAAAGAATTGTGAATTTAGAAGGAAAGATAATGCATTTTAAAGTAGATATATTGAATTCAAGATGCCTATAAGAACATCCTGGTGGAAATAATTGGAAAAGGGCTTCAAAGAGGAGACAGAACCTGAGTTGTATTTAAAGAATGAGTAATATTATTGGAAGAGAAAAAGATTGCTAGGATTGCTATATAGCACAAGAAGAGATAAAGTCTGGAAGAATGCCTAGACCTAGAGCAGGAGAAGTCTAGGGGGAACACAATTTTGAAATCACTGAAAAAGCAATAACTTTCAAGATATCTCAAAATGGAGAACTGAATGGAAAAAAATCATGAGCATAGTTACTGTCCCAAAAAAGTGATCAAGAGAACAATAACAATTGTCAATTCACTTGCCTTTTTTCACTGCACTCTTTCCAAATCATAATAATTTGATAAAAGATACCCTTTAGACAAATATGAACAGGGAACAGATACACACACATCAATGATTTTCTAAAATAAGTCACCTTTTCTCAGGCAAATTGACTAAAATTATGTTAAGAATATAAATTCCTGTCTTGATTAAAAATAGTCAGTAGATCAAAATATGAACTTCAAGACTTTCTGCCAACAAGGTTTGTTACATTCACGTGCTAACATCTTACAAGACTCATTGAGAGATTCAACATAGATATAACTTTATCCAATCATTCTCCAATTATCAATACCAGATGATCTAGAAAAAAAGGGAGATATGTACTTTCCCATGTTGGTTGCCATATCTTGGAGAATTCATTGCACAGCATCCAAATGGAACAGGGATTTGCAATAGCTGGTGAGATTCTCTAGATTATTTTGTTTGTGGATGACACTATGATGATTACATCAATTTCTAAATTCTATTAAACTTCCTTAATGACATCTACAACACTCAAAAATCAGCTTAACAATCTGTGAAAGAAAAAATGTATATTTATCAAATTATGATATGCAAGTGAATGGAAAGTTGATTGAATTAACCCAACAGAATAAATATATTTGGATAGGGGACAACTAGAGTGGATAGAGCACTGGCCTTGGAGTCAGGAGTACCTGAGTTCAAATCCAGCCTCAGACACTTAATAATTACCTAGCTATGTGACCTTGGGCAAGTCACTTTAACCCCATTGCCTTGCAAAAACCAAGAAAAAAAAGAAAAAATATATATTTGTATAGCCATTGAGAAAGATAGGTAGGTTCAGAAACAAATAAGATTAGATAATGTTTGGGAATACTTTCAATAATTTGAAACTGCTCCCTTACATAAAATTCATTTGTCTTCTGTTCAGTGGTTATATATAATGAAACTCCACCATCTCAGAAGAATGAAAATTGCAGGTGCCCCAGAGGGCAATAAAAAAAGTTAATGGTCAGCATTGATAGGCTGCAGGATAATGCCAATGATTAATTGTACAAAGAAGTGGCTTAAAGAATATCATCCAAGAAATACATGATTGGGAAAGGGGACTGCTAGTCATCTGGAGATATGAGGGATAAACAGATGGACAGCCCAACCATCAAGATGAAATCAATCCCCAGGAAATGTTAAAAAAAAAAAACCAACAAAACACACCTATAATAAGGTTGGCATTATGTTAGTCATATCTTCTAAGGAAAGTTTATGGTAGGAAACATTAAAATTTCCTAGAAACAAAAGGTATGGATAGATTAGGATCTACACCATTAGAGAAAATTCCAATGTGGACTGAGAGCATGAATTCATTAAACTTAGTCATCGTTGCCTCATCAATTTCTAAGTGATTAATTACCATTTCTATCCACATTAATCCAGAATCTAAACCTCTTGCTTTAACCTAGTCCTATATCCCAGTTTTTTTTTATCATTATTAGCTATTTCAAACCAAATGTCCTATAGACATCTCAAACTCAATATATTCAAGTTCATTATCTTTACTTCCCAACCAAACTTCTCTATTTTTGTTGAGGGCAACCCCGTCTTTCTAATCATTTTGAGTAATCATTTTGGAGTCAAACCAACTCCTCATTCTCTCAAACCACATATTTGATCATCTGGTGTTGATAATAAGAGAGTGACTGTATAAAGTTATATCTATATTGAATCTCTCAAAGAGTCTTAGAAAGTCTTGAAGTTCATATTTTGATCTACTGAATATTTTTAATCAAGACAGGAATTTATATTCTCAACATTACCAATTCTGTATTTTGTTTTTATCATAAGAGCATAGTTCTAGAGCTGGAAGGAAGCTCAGATATCACCTTGTCCAAATTCCTCATTTTAGTTATCAAGAACTTGAGGATCCTGAAAGTTAAGGGTCACACAAGTAGTATGTATCAGAGGCAGAATTTGAACCCCTTTCCACTGTACCATTTTGCTTCCTAATACTGTGTAACACCATTAGTCACAGCCATTTTGCCTAAATGGGATAATACTGGTATCAGACATATTTTTTTCTTTCAGTTGTAATCATCAAAATGAATATATACATGTGTGTGTGTGTGTGTGTGTGTGTGTGTGTGTGTGTGTGTGTGTGTAGGAAGATGGCCTAGCTCTACCAGATCTAAAAGTATACTATAAAGCAGCAGTCATCAAAAAAATGGTACAGATTAAGAACTAGAGCAATGGATCAGTGGAGTAGGAAAGGTTCAAAAGAAATCGCAGTAAATGACTACAGCAATCTTTTGTTTGACAAAGCCAAAGACATCAGCTTCTGGGATAAGAACTCACTATTTGACAAAAATTGTTGGAAAAACTGGAAAATAGTATGGCAAAAACTAGGCATAGACCCACATCTCACACCCTTTACCAAAATAAGGTCAAGGTCAAAATGGGTACAAAATTTAGACATAAAGAGCAACACCATAGATAAAATAATGGACCAAGAAATACTCATCTATCAGATCTATGGAAAGGAGATAAATTTATGACTAAA
Organism: Macrotis lagotis; assembly: GCF_037893015.1. Lineage (NCBI taxonomy): Eukaryota > Metazoa > Chordata > Mammalia > Peramelemorphia > Peramelidae > Macrotis > Macrotis lagotis. Next base: position 55,206,650 of record NC_133662.1, read on the forward strand.
TAAGAATTAGAGTACATTGTAAACTACAAAATGAATGTTTTTGACTATTTTAAATTTAAAAGGTTTTGCATTAAAAAAAATCAATGCTGCCAAAAAGAACAAAAGTAGAAAGCTAGGAAACAATCTTCACAACTAGGAGTTCGGATAAAAGTCTCATTTCGAAAATATAGAGAGAATTGCATCAAATTTATAAGATCACAAGTCATTCCCCAATTGATAAATGGTCAAACTGAAGGCAGTTTTCAAATGAAGAAAATAAAGCTCTATATAATCATGTGAAAAATTCTCCAAATCATTATTGATTAGAGAAATGTAAATTAAAACAACAATGAGGTTATCACCTCACACCTCTCAGATTGGTCAAGATGAGAAAAAAAGGGAAAATGATCAATGTTGGAGAGGTTGTGGGAGGATTGGGATATTGATGCATTGCTGGTGGAATAACAGATCCAAGCTTCTGGAGAGCAACATGGAACTATGCCCAAAGAGCAATACAACTGTTCATCCCCTTTGACCCAGCAATTTCAATTCAAGGTCTACATCCAGAAGAAAAATTAAAAAAAAAAAAAAGGAAAAGTCCTACATATTACAAAAATACTCATAGCTGTTTTTTTGTAGTGGCAAAGAATTGCAAATTGGAGGGATGCTCATCAATTGAGGAACTGGCTAAATAGTAATGGTACATGAATTCTATGGAATACTATCTATAATAAACCATAAAAAGTCGGACTCTAGAGAAGCATGTAATGACTTATGGGATCTGATCACGAGTGAATAGAGTAGAACCAAGAGAACAATGTACACAATACCAACAGCATTGTGAGTTGAACAACCTTGCTGGAAACAGCTCCTCTCAGCAGTTCAGAGAGCTAGGACAACTGTATTAGACCAGCTACTGGACAATGTTATCCCCTTCCAGAAGAAGAAAAACAAAGCAAAACACACACACACACACACACACACACACACACACACACACACACACACACACCAACCCTTCAGAATATGTTGAACACTTTATAAAAATTCTCTTTTATGTATCTCTTTCCCTTGATCCTTATTCCTCATACTGAAAATAATGCTAACCTTTTTGCTGCTGAAGGGAGGAGGGTGGGAAGGGAGGCTGGAAGGAAATTTTGTAACTTTTGTAACTTAAAAATATACATGTGCATTTGGATGAAAATAAATAATTTTTTTTAAAAAGCACTGTACAAGTACCCAGATTCAATGCATACTGTTACAGCTATTACTATATTGTGCCTCATCAATAAGAATATAACCAAATAGGTTAAAAAATATATATTTCCAAAATTTTATCATTCAGTTTTATTGCTGAATTGTGATTTCTTCTGCTATTGCAGGTCTAACTTAATAGACAAGCCATCCAACTCTATGACATAGTTTGAATAATGCATTTCCTACATAATTTACTTCCCACTTGAAATTGATAGGCCAATATCTTCTGAATGAATCTGGATTTCACTGAGGGGACTTTTGGAATTCAATGAAATTCATACAATGTCATATGTTAATAGAAGAATTTGGAGAATCTCATTAAAGCATTAATTAAGAATATCAATGTCATGTAGCTTATATTTCCCAGACTTTCGGTGAGTAAACCATATGATTTCCACTTCACTTGATGTCAGTATTCAATAGACTGTTGAATGAAAGTATTTCCCATGGTCACAAGTACGATTGTATTTCATGTTGCTAATGTTTGTGTGGAAGATTCCTTGTTTGAGAAAAGTCTTCAAGGTTATATTTAATTTTCAAGTCAATTTTTTTAAATCAATAAATAAATACAGAGAATTAACACAGTGCAGAGAGAGGCTTGAAAACTTTTGTCTGGCTCTGATACATGTCAGTCATATGATCAAGTCCCTCAATCTCTCAGATCCTCCAGGCAACTTTTTAAGTTTATGAGTTACAGGTGAGTTATCCCTCTGTATCAGTGAAAGTTTTCACACTGGGAATTATCTATTACAGTGAAATCAGAAATGCAGACAAAAGACCCACCCAAAACAGAAAATAGTTAATTTTTTTGTTCCCTAATCTTCTAAATTACTTTTGCTACTATAGATATATGACCTTTTGAAACTCAACAACTATGAAAGTCTGTCTGTTGTGTTTTCATCAAGGATACCCACTTAAAATGCATAGACCATTCTCAAAAAAGATTGTAAAGAAAAAGGAAAGCAGGAATTTGGTTTTAATTGTTGATTTCTTTGACATCTTTTCCTCCTTCCACTGTCTGCGTAATTTTTTTTAATCATCCTCTCTTAGAGAAGTCTTAAAAATTGATCCATGAGTGCTTTAAAAATTGTATTTCATCCAGACATTCTTCCCAACATTTTCTTAAATGACTTTGCTACTTCCTCACATGGTACATCACATACTGAAGTGGTGGATGTTAACCATGGTGATGATTTTGATATCACTGCTGATGAAAATAGATCACTATAGAAACAACAGCAATTCTAGTCCATCTGTTTCTTGCTTTCCCTTCTGCTTTAATCTACAAATGTTCTCTCTCTGGGTGATCTGGCTTAGATGGCTGTTGAACCAAGAACTCAGCAGGTTCATTCTCTCAACTTCTTTTTGTAATTTTGCAAGAGAATATTACATCTAATCATTTGTAATCCTCCTTGCTAATGTTTTACAAATGAACTTGTACCCTAAACCTGTATACATGGCTGTCTCACATATTCACCTTCCAGATTATATTTTTGTTAAGATAATTGTTTTGCATCTGTCAAACTTCTTTGAGTCATTGTCTTCACTTCTATTTCCCTATTTTTGCAGGTGACATCTAATGTAACAAGTCACGTTGGAACTACTATAATTTTATAGATTGTCTAGATCAACTATATCTTTCTTCATAATCCCATACTGATTTTGACATTTGCTTTAACCAGTCACAGAGAGTTAACAATAAAATGACTGCTATTGCTGGAACGAGTTGTTTTCTATCTATTAAAATGCAGTTTAATTTTAGGGTTGCTTTGTATTTTTTTAAGGTTTTTTGCAAGGCTTGTCCAAGGCCACATAGCTAGGTGTGGTATTAAGTAGGTGTAGTATTAAATGTCTGAGTCTGGATTTGAACTTAGGTACTCCTGACTCTATTCACTGCACCACCTAGCCACCCCTGCTTTGTATTTTTTTGATGATGCCCTTTCATGCTTCCTGTTTAGGACCTTCTGACTCTCTTCTGGTATTAAGTATTCATCATATACAAAAATGAGACTTCTAAGTGATCGAAAGTTCTGGTTTTCTTACATTTCATGATCCCAACCTATATTTTCCATCTTAGTTTTCTCTAATCTCTTCTGCTTCCTATTCTACATCTGAGTCACAGAGTAGCACAGTATATGCTGACTTAATTTGGAAGATCTTATCAAGTTCTTCAGAGAATATTACTTCTTTACCCACCATAGCAGCTGTTGGTACAAAAACCATAATTATTCTCATGATTGATCTATACCAATTCTCCTGTTTGGCATTTAAAACCCTTCACCACCTTACCCAAATCTATTTTTCTAGGCTTATTTCATATTATTTCCCCTTCATGTACTCTATAATCTAGTCAAACTGGATTTTTAGCTCTTTCTCATACAAAATATTTCACCATCCCTCTGCATAGGGAAAAATGAGAAATGGAATATACATTTATTTAGTGCCAACTATATTCCAGGGACCTTTCAGTCTGCTTTACAAAAATTATCTCATTTAAGCCTCAAAACAACCCTGAGAGGCAAGTACTGTTCTTATTCCCACTTTTACAGTTGAGGAAATCAAGGCGAATAGAGGCCAAATGGCTTTATCTAGGGTCATACAGCTACTAAATGTCCAGAATAGAATTTGAACTGAGGTGGCAGAATAGGTAAATCACTAGACCTGAAAGCAGGAAGACACATTTTCATGAGTTAAAATCCAGCCTCAGACACTTCCTTGTTGTGTAACCCTGGGCAAGTCACTTAGGTCTGTTTGCTCAGTTTCCTCAGATGTAAAATGAGCTGGAAAAGGCAAAGGCAAATCCTTACAGTGTCTTTGTCAAGGAAACCCCAAATGGGATCACAAAGAGTCAGACATGCCCAAGAAAAATTGAACACCTGAATATCTTCCTGGACAAAAGCCTATACCACCTAGCTGCCAAAAGTAGTTTGTAACCTCTTTATTCCTGGAATTTATTCTCTTGTAACTTCTACCTTCCAGAACTTCTAGTTTATGTGAAAGTCTAGCTAAGTGCCCTATCTTACATGAGATTTATCCCGATCACCAAAGCTACTATCCTCATTACTTTTTACGTACTTTGTATATACTTTGTACACACACACACACATACACATCTGTAATATATGTTTACACGTACTATGATTTGTCTTTCTTAGAATACAAGTTTCTTGAGGGAAGGGACCATTTCACTCTAGTCTTTGCATCCCGAATTCCTAGCATAGCCTGGCACATAATAGAAGCTTAAGGACAATACAAGGCAAGATATCCAAATGACCCATGAAACAATGTTCCTTATGATCTCCTGACAAACAAGGAAAGAACTGTAGGAATTCCTTCATTTATCTCTCCAGGACAGAATCTGTAAGTCGTCACATTTACTTTCAATTTGCTTATGTATCTTGTTTTTATTTATATAAAGATTGTCAAAATGCATGCAGAGATAGACACAAACATGGCACCTACCTTGCAAGACTTCAGATACTAGAGGGAAGGTGACATGTAACTGTGTTGTACACAATATATAGAAGGTAATTGAAAAAATAATGTGAGTTATAAGGGGATCTGAGAAAGGTTTCTTTCTGAAGTTGAGGCTTTAGATGATATTTGAAGGAAGCCAGGGAGATAGATAATTCCAGCTATGGAGCATAGACTGAAAAGACAAAAGCTTCATTTGGAGTCTGTGTGAGGAACAGCAAGGAAGTCAGGGTCACTGCACTATCCAGTATAGATAGATAGATAGATAGATAGATAGATACATAGATAGATAGATAGATAGATAGATAGATAGATAGATAGATAGGTAAGTAAAACATAAACGATTGAAGAAGCAAAGAATCTAAGTTGAGAAAAGCTTTAAATAGCAACTGTTAGACAACAATGCTATCTATAGTACTAAGGATTAGGTGATTTGCCAAGAATGGTTCAGCAAGTATCCAAGACTGGACTTGAACCTGAGGCTTCCTGATGACAAGGTTGATTACCTATTCACTATAGCAAAGTTGATGGTTAGCAAGTCAATTGTTCAAATCATGTTTTAGATGGTCTGAAAACAATGTCCTTGTGAGTCATTTTCTGATACCATTTTCTGATACCATTTGTGATAATCAATAATTGCTGCAGAAGTCAAAAAGGACTGAGTGTGTGATGGAGAGCAATTTTTACTTTTGTGGATGATTGGCCCAAAAGTTCACCATTTGCTAGTCAAGCAACTAGTTATGAGTCTTTTCTGTACTTATCTAGGCTCATCCTCAGTTAGGAGATAATGTGCCAGAAAAATCACAATTAAGGTCCTTGCTAAGACCTGCCAAAAATTGTTCTTTATTTTCATATCATTTTAGAATCTTAATAACCTCCATTCCTGTAAGGAGGCATATGAGTAGGACTTTTTTGGTGAAATGACCCTTTATTTTCATCTTTGGAAAAGGTAAAGGAAATCAAAGCAAACATGTTCGGCTTTACTCTTCTCAAATTTCTGGGGTTATCTCCATGATTTTTCAAAGATAATTACCTATGGTTTAGAAAGTTCATGAGCTAATTTGCTTAAGAGCCTGGAAATACCTTTAAGACTAAAGGAGATCATCTATAATCTTTTAAGATAATAGACTAATTGATTACTTTAACGATTCTCTTAGAAGGAAAGGTGACTCTCCTTGGCAAATACCCCCAAGGAGGTCAGCAACAGAAAGAAAGTTCTGCAGATAATAAAATATTCATAGCAGCTTTCTTTCTGATAGCTGAAAACTGAAGCAAAATGGATATTCATTGGTTAGGGAAAGGATGAATAAACTGCAGTATGTAAATATTTGGAATATGATTTCATCTTAAGATGCAGAATATGAAGATTTCTGAGAAACATGAAACTTGCATGAAATACTGCAGAGCAAAGGAGACCAGATCAAAAGAACAACATATACAAAAATTACCATCATATAAGAATACTAAAAAGCAGTTGAATCCCACTGATAACAATAAACAATCTCAGATTTAAGAATCTGATAAGAAGACATTATCATTCTCTCAGTAGGAGGTAAAGACTATTGACATGGGATATATTATAGGCTTTCAAATATAGCTTCAATACTAGTTGGCTCTGTTTAAATATTTTCTTTGATTATAAGGAAGAGTCCATGGCAGCAAGGTAAACAAAGGTCTTTAAAAAAGACTAGTAGATACATGTTTATATTTTATTAATAATTATACTATGAATGATGCATGTTTATCATATTGAAATGAGAGGATATTATCTTCTTTTGGTAGCAAGCTATATATTTTAAACACAGCAGCATCTAAATAGAATTCATTTATCAATATAGGACAACTGCTGTAATTTAATGTTCTGCTTTGGGAAGATACTGGACAAGAATCTCATTTGATAGGGAAGCATGGTAGGGGGAGGGGTTCCCTTGTGCATAATTGAAGAGAATATATCCACATCAGCAAGATCACAGATGAATCAAATCTTTCCAAGTCTAAAAGATCTTGAAGTGACTTATTTCTCTACTTCTCTCATACTAAAACACTGAAAGAATCTATTAACTCATCAATATGGGTATTTCTTACAAGGATGCAGATTATTATCTCTGCCTTTCTTTTCTATGCAAATTTTGTCAATTCCCTCCCTTCAGTTCACCAAAGAGAGTACACCCAATATGCTACCTTCTTTATTTTTTCCTGACATCTCAGATATCAAAGGATCCCAATGAGGGATCTAACAGTTACCTTTCACTCAGGTCATCTTTTACACAGATATATTTTTCTTTCTAAGACATTCTTCCCTCTTGTTTGCTTTCAAAATTCCTCATTTGTATTGTGTTACAGCCCACCCACACCCATCATGTGCCATTGCCCTCTGGGTGATACTTCTATTTTAGCCCTAGCCAAAAAAAAAAAAAAAAAAGCAAGATACAAAAGAAAGTCATTTAGAATCCTTGCCTTTAATATCATGCAAAGGAATAGAATAAACCAATGGGACCATGGATTTATATTATGGAAATACATTTCTGATCGCATTTCATATTTACATCTTTCACCAACTCAGCAAAATAAATGCTTTCTGCAAAACATAACAGAAAAGAAATGCTTCACATGACTTAATTATTTTGACAGTTTAAAAAATACCTCCCCTGTGACTGCAAGAGAGAGCTCCTAAATCAGCCTGCTACTGATACTTGACAATTTTAGCATAACATATAAGTACAATGGCATATAAAACAGTGGATAGAAACATGTAGCTCCACCTGCCCAGATACTCAAAAGTCATTTTGAAGCCATTACCATTTAGAACAAAATTTCTTGGACATGCTCAGTCACATATGGCTCAGACGTGCCTCTAAACCAAAATGAACTACACTGTGTTTTTTTCAAGTCTGCAATGAGTGTATTTTATATCTTTTTTTTCCCCCTTTCACCAGATAATAATTTATCTGGCCTCCTTCCTCCTCCAAGGATAAAAACACAGTCTCATATATGGTCGTACACATGTACACACAAACACACACACACACACATACACACACACACACACCCATTTATCCTCCCTTTTCACTTGTAGTAATTTTTTTGGAAAAGTTTCTAAGTCTCTGTTTTCTTCCTATGCATTTTAACATTTGTTGCCAGAATTACTAAGAGCAGAGCCTAGCCAGTCATCTAGAGCTCCCTTGTCAATCTCAGCAGGCATGAACAGTTGCTGGAGCGTGCAGTATCAGTTGCTAGGCAACCTGTTCTTCTGCTGAGCCTGATATTTTAATTCTATAGAGGTAAACTCCTGGTCTGTTACAGCCTTTCAGAAATACCTTCATTACATAATGTCGGCCATCATAAAAGAAAACTCAAATGTTTATAGAGGGGAGCAAAGAAAATCAGCACAGCTGTGGCTGTGAGATAAGGTCAAATTAAGGTTTTGATGTCTGAAAGTATGAAGATGGTGACAAGTTGAACATGCAGCCCTCCACAGCACCACCATCTAGTTCTGAGAAAGTAAGAGGTCTGGGAGATGGGCTTGATATCAATTCTTCACAGTGCTCTCTAAAAGTTTCTTTTGCTATTTGGACAGTGAGAACCAAGAAAGAGTAAAGGAGATTAGAAATGTTCTGATTTTCATGTAAAGAGCTGGTAAAATCCAACTATACCTGTGCCAAGTCCAATCCTTGAGAGCAGACTGAGAACACCAAGATAGGCTGAGATTTCAGGCTGCATACCTTGCAAAAATAGACCCCAAGATGAATGTTGGGGGCTTTCCAGACTTCAGTAGCACAGAAGTTGGCTCCTTATCAGTAGTGTTCTTTGAGAAGAAGTGGATAAGTTTGGGGATACTGTCACTCAGGTTGCAGCTATGAGTTACTGAGCTGCTTGCTCAATGCCCTAATTTTCTCCTTTGTAAAAAAGGAAAAGAAGAATTAAGCCAACTCTCAGTCATGTTACATAGAATAGTCATTCTGAAATCAAAAGTGTGAGAATGAAGTTCCTTGTCAATTTTATGGCAACAAATAGAAAAAAAAAGAGATGTTCCTCAAAAGTTATGTTTTTCTTTTTTTGTTTGTTTTCTTTTGGCAAGGCAATAGGGTTAAATGACTTGCCCGAGGTAACACAGCTAAGTAAGAAGTGTTTGAGTACAGATTTGAATTCAGGTCCTTCCAACTTGAAGGCCAGTGCTCTATCCATTGTACCACCTAGCTGCCCCAAAAGTTACATTTTTTTTACTACTAATTGTGTGACTTGAACAAGTCATGTAATTTCAATTGCCTCAAAAAAAAGTTTATTTATTCCTTTCCTTATTGATCTTTGAATTTCTTCCTAAATCCAAGGAACATTAAGCTACAGACCAGTGATTTTATTCCTAGCACATGATGTGCAAAAATTTTTGTTCTTGGAAAAAAAATAACTGCAACAATTGCTAAAATTTCAGTTTGATTACGAATGAATGAAAAACCATTTGGTAAGTAACTATTATGTGTCAGACACTGTAATAAGGAATACTTGTATGAAGTACAATATGAGATGGCCATTTCTCAAAGAGCATTGTAAAAGAGGGAGATAGCACACATAATGTAATAGTGGCTAGAACAAAGAATTTTAGTCTAGACCTAGACCATAGGGATGGTGATGGGGGGTAACTGATTGTCCCACTAATAGCAACTGTAATGTTGATTTGATTATTGTTCCCAGAGAAAGAGTTGGGAGAAGGAGTTATGGGACAGAGAGATCAGAAATAAGTTTGAACCCTTAATCAAGGCAGATATAATTACTTCCTATGAAACTAATACTTGTCAAAGAAGCTGTTACTTTATAGACTACTGGTTTGGTTGTTTTTGTTGTTGCCTTTGTAAAGTATTGATGAAACCAGTACAAGAGGGATTTCAACATGGAAAGAACTTGTAAGAGAACTCATCTGAAGCTAGATCTATTCAATAAATGTTTTATTCATAATCTGTCTTCAGCTATATCCATGTCATCAACATGGAAACCTAACACAGATTTAAGGCAAGAGTGTGGGGAAGTATGGAAGGGAAGTCTTGCTGGCAGACAGCATATAGAAAAGATGGTAAATCATTTTCTGTAGGCACTGAAGTCAGCACCTCAGAAAATAGGATTGGCAAAATGCATAAGCAATGTAAATGTGACTTTTGTAGCACTGAAATGAGAGAGAGATGAGTTTGAACTAGGAGAAAAACCTTCCTGTTCAAAGATATTATTTTATAGTGTGAAAAAGTATAATTGGTATAATTGGGAAATGCTCCAAAGATTCTTAATTTTTCCTACAACCCCAACTGCCAATCTTCCTAGAGACAACATTTTCCTAGCTTTGTTTGACTTCCTTTCTTTAATCATACATTTTCCTATCCTCCTCTTAGCATTGGAACAAGTTCCTTTTTTCAATATCAATACCTAGGTACCTGTGCCAGGTGCAGAAGGTACAAGAACAAACAGTAAAACAATCCGCACTGGAAGTAGTTTGCCTTCTAAAGGGGAAAATACATAAATATATATCCAAGTAGTTGTGTATATGTGTGTGTGTATCTACATATATGTATATATGTATGTATGTATGTATAGACAGATATATATAATCTCTAACTATAGAATAAATACATGCCATATACAATTTTGTTGTTCGGTAGTTTCAGTCATGTCCAATGTCTGTGACCCCATTTCGTGGGGGGGAGGTTGACAAAGATAATGGAGTGGTTTGCCATTTCCTTCTCCAGCTCCTTTTGCAAATAAGAAACTCAGGCAAACAGGGTTGAGTAATTTGCCCAGAGTCACAGAGTAAGGCTAAATTTGAATTCAGAAATCTAGACCGCAAAAACAGAAATATACACAAGAAAGTAAATACAAGGAAATTTGGGAGGGAGGGTACTAACAGCTGGGAATCAGTCAGTCAATAAATCTTTATTATATACCTATTTTGTGCTGGACATTATGTTAAGTGATAAGGACACAAAGGACAGTTTTAAAAACTCTCTGTTTTCAGAGTTCACAGTTCAATATCAAAGACAACATTAAAAAAGCTATACAATCAAGTTATATGTAGGATAAATAGGAAATAATCTATAGAAGTAAGGCACCAAAATTAAGGGAGATTAGAAAAAGTTTTCATATGAAACAGGTGGGGGAACTTTTTTTCAGCTTAGGGCCATTTGGATATTTATACCATCATTTGAGGGTCATACAAAATTATCAATTTAATAATTAATTCACTCCCCCCAAAAGCTCCTAGATTAATTGAATTTCTAGTCCTGCCTGCTGGTGTTGTGGCTGCATCAGACCAAATTGTTTCATTAGTCTTATACAGCCAGTGAGCCAAATGTCCCCATTCTTGCTACAAAAGGTGAGATTTTAGCAGGGACTTGAAAGAAGCCAGGGAGGTAAGAAGAAAAGAGCTTTCTGAACATGGAGAACAGAGAGTAAAAATGACTGTAGTGAGGAAACAGTCTTGTTTGAAAAATAGCAAGTAAACCTGCATCACTAGATCATAGAGTATATAAAGTAGGTGAACATGAGTATGAAGAAGACTTGAAAGGGGGACAGAGGGGCAGGTTGAAGGTCATCAGAAAAGGTTTCATAAAGAATAATAATAAAATGGCAACAGTTATATAGCACTTACTAGATGCTAGGCACTGTGTTAAGCATTTCATAAATATCTCATTTAATCCTCACAATAACTTTTTTTTATTCTTTATTTTTTCTTAAGGCAATGGGGTTAAATAATTTGCCCAAGATCACACAGATAAGTAAGTAGTGTCTCAAGTTGCATTTGAACTCAGGCCCTCCTGACTCCAGGGCTGGTGCTATCTACTGCATCACCTAGCTGCCCCATCACAATAACTCTTAAAATTGGGAAGTGTCCAAGGCTGGATTTGGATTCAAGACTTCCTGACTCCAGGTTTGGCATTCTATCCTACTGTACCATTTAGCTGACTAGAAGATGGTACTTGAATTACACTTTGTTTTTTGTTTTTGTTTTTGTTTTTGTTTTTGTTTTTTTAGTTATTGCAAGGCAAATGGGGTTAAGTGGCTTGCCCAAGGCCACACAGCTAGGTAATTATTAAGTGTCTGAGACTGGATTTGAACTCAGGTACTCCTGACTCCAAGCCCGGTGCTCTATCCACTGCGTCACCTAGCCACCCTTTTGAATTACACTTTATATTTTTCCTCTTTTTTTTTTGAATTACACTTTAAAAGAAGAGAGCAACTCAGTGAATCAGAGAACATAATTAATAGATAGTCCACACAATCCATGGTATCATGGAGGCAGGAAGGTGAGGTAGTGGTTAAAATTACTGGACCTGGAATCATGAAGACTCAAGTTTAAATTCTGCCTCATATACTTACTTAGCTGTATGACCTTGGGTAAATCACTTGACTTCTATCTGCCTGTGTTTCCTCATATGTAAAATGGGTATCATAATAGCACCTACCAATGTTGTCACAAGGATAAAAATGAGATGGCTATTATAAAGTGTCCTGTAAACCTTTAGAACTATATAAAGTACTATTTGTAATTATTATAGTCATGTTAAGAAACAGTAAGGGAAGTAAGGAAGGTATAAATTGGGTTGATGTATCATATAAAGCTTATATACATTTGTGAACAAAAGTCACATAGGATGGGGGAAAGAATGAAGAATAGTGTGAGGATTTGAATTCTTGCAGGCAGTTCTCATACCAGTGAGATCACAGACTTATTGGAATATTGCAGTATTCTGTCCTAGGCTGAGTCTTTCTCTTTCCCCAAATACAATTTCATATCCCAGTAGAATTTTTTCCAGATGAGTGGGGAGTGAAGTGTAAATGAATTCTCCTCTATCCAGTTCTCTTCTAAAACTAATAGCTCCCAAAATATAATTTTAAAACTAAATCTGGCAGCAACAATTCTCCCTCCTCCATTAAACTACAAGTTCTTCAAAGGCCAAGATATTATCTTTCCTATATGTGATCCAAAACTCTCATCAATTATACTTTATTTTAATTGGGGACAATGATAACATTGTCTTGCTAAAGTAACTAACCTTGTAAACCCTAGAGTCCCCTCTCTAAAGAAGTAGCAGCTATTAGTGTTGGAACCCAGTGATTTGCACTTAAAGGAGAGAAATTAGTCACCTAGAATACAGAGTGTCAGTGATAGAATGGCTCTCCAAGGTCCCTTCAACTCACCTCATCCATCTAGATCCATTGCTTCTTATGCCTTTCTTACCTATCACATCAAGATATTGGGGTTTTAATCATCTTTGCCAAGAATGCTAAGTAAATTATATATTTTTAAGATGCCCAGAAGATGTAAGCAAAAAGGAATGAAAGTCAACTCACTTTCATTCTGCAGAATCTGAATAATTTTATTTTGAGGACAACAGAGAAAGCACCATGCTCTCACCCATATTCCAAAAAGTCACAGGAATGGTATGGCCTCTACTTTTAGGTGATAACCCCTATTAATATGATTCTTGTTTTTTTTTTATCTTATTATTTCATCTACATAGGGAGCTCCTGGTGAGGAATTTGTTGCTCCATCATTTTCAACTCTTCGTGACCCCATTAGATATTTTCTTGGCAAAAATATTGGAGAGATTTGCCATTTCCTTCTCTAGCTCATTTTGCAGATGAGGAAACTGAGGCAAAGAGGGTTAAGTGATTTCCCTAAGGTGACCCAGCTAGTAAGTATCAAGTTTTCTAGACTCCAAGCCCATTGCTCTACCCATTGTGCCACCTAGCTGCCACTTGGAACTTCTATTTCTAACTAGCTGCTAATGAGCATCCTTTCTGCTTACAGATAATCTAGAATTAACTAGGACACTGAGAAGTGAGTTTTCCTGGGTCACATTACTAGTATGAGTAAGAAAAAGAATTTGAACCTGTCTTTCTGACTCAGAAGCCAGGTCTTCTACAGCATTATCATCAAGCTGACCTGATACTGGATTCTAAACAAAAAGGAAATTGATAAATAACTGAAACAAGAAGAAATTCAAGAAAGATTTTTAAAAGTTTTTTTAAAAAACCACTGAGAGCCAGTAGAATTGTAAGAGCACTTACTAAAGAATAAACTCATCTGAAGAAAGGACAAAAGGACATTTTTTATATAGCTTTCTCCTAATTGGTTTTCATATTGTGTTAACTTTTGTATTAACTTAATAAATATGGATTTTAGTGATGATTTACTGACTTGGGCAACTGGGCAAAAGGATCATTAAAAAAAACCCTAAAGAATTCAAAGCAATTAGTCAAAATGATTAGAAATCTGAGTCAAAGGGAGATGAATTCAATATTAGCACTCTTTTCTTCTCAGTTCTTTCATCCATCCATCTGTTCATCTATTCACTTTTTAAATTTTTTTTTTGCTTTTTCAAGGCAATAGGGTTAAGTGACTTACCCAAGGTCACACAGGTAATTATTAAGTGTCTGAGATCGGATTTGAACTCAGGTCCTCCTGACTCCAGAGCTAGTAGTCTGTCCACTGCACCACCTAGCTGTCCCTCTCATCTCTTCACTTAAACATTTTTTAAGCACCTACTGTGGACAAATCACTCTGTTAGGAACTAGGAATGCAAAGACTTAAATAATCCCTGACCTCAAGGAACTTCCAGTCCTACTGAGGAAAAAGTAAGAACTAAATTTTAAATGTGTCAAATTCAGCTGAAAGTTGTAGCTATGGATTAGTGAACTAATGAGATGAAAGGATAGCAAACAAAAAATAAACAGATCTAAATAGTGCTGGAGCAAGCTGTAGTGAAAATGGTCTGACATCATCCAGTGCAACGCACAGCAAGTTAAGGCTTCATAATGTTAATTTGTTAAATTAATTTATATATCCAAGGGCGATTCATAAAAGTAATTTGCTAAATCCCCTTACTCTTTTTTCATGCTCCACATCATCAAAATTCTGACAACCCCTTTATCCACCATCATCCATTTAATACTTTGTAGGGACTTTAGTATTATGATTGAATGTCTCGTTTTCATTTCTAATTCTTCCTTTGGATAAACAGCACATAGAATAAGAGCTTGGATTTGGACAGGGCATTAATTGTGGCTAGAAGAGACTCTTGAACCTCCAACAGCACTTCCCTGATTAAGTAAAGCAATTGAATTATAGATTAAAATAGCCAGTATGCTTCCGTAAGCAGACAAGAAAATCTAATATTCATAGTCTTCACCTTCTGTCCTTCACTTGAAGTTAACTTAGGAAAATAATGGGAGTACTTGCAACTCTATCCAAATGATCAATACTATCTATTTCAATGCATAAAAGGCTTGTAACTTCATCTCTGCACCAAAGCAGAGTGACCTCCCCTAATAACTTAGTGGATGTCATTTAAGAGGCACTAAGGTGGAAAAAAAAATCATCACCCTGAAGATAAACCTGTTGATAGAGCTGTCTGAATTTAGCCAGGTAGATCATTGGACAAGAAACTGACAGTTCATATTTGGAACACACTCAACTTTCTAGCTTGTTAGAACCTTCCAGTCCATGAGTTTTCCTGACTCAGCCCTTAAGAACCATGGTCATCTATTTAGTATGATAAGGCACTGCATAAGATGTCTAGTAGTTTTAAATGCAATAGAAATGAGCATGTTTTTCAGTGGCAAGAGGGAAAAAGTTTTACTTTTGCTTATATTTCTATTTACTTGTATGCAGTATTAAAGAGCATGAAATATGAGCGAATAACAAGAAGACAAACCTACAATTTAGTACAGATGCTGAAACTTTGTATTTTCTTTCAGAACTGAGACTGATCACATGTATGCCAACAATAATTGAAAAGAGCTAAGTCCTCCCCCCCTACCCCCTACCCCCTTGATACATGTACATTGTTATCCCAAACAGCAGCAGATGCCTAAAAATGCCTTGCTATTTTGCAAGTTCTATAATCTCAGCTACTTCAGATAGAGGCAAAATTCGGTCCCTTTCCCATTTGGCAGGAAGGTTTTTTAAAGATTTGAAGAATACAACAAAATGTGTAGGTATGACTCAGGGTCTGCCCAAGGCAACACTGTTAAGTAAGCAGAGATTTTCCTTGGAGTTCTCAAAGTCTATAGTTTTGGAACTGCTAATCACTAAGATAAACAATCTTTTTTTTTTGTTGTTGTTCTGAAGTTTCAAAAATTTTATTTATTTTATTTCAACAAATGAAAATCTATTTTCTCTTCCTAATATCTCTCTTAGATTATCACCTTATCCCCTCTGACATTGTAACCCTGTCACAGGCTCTCATTCCCCCATGCCTAGTCTTTTGTAGCAGATTTCTGGTTGGCCTTTCTGCCTTATCTCCCCCCATTCCAACCCAGGCACTCAAAGTAATCTTCATAAAGTGCAGGTCTTATCACATCATTCCCTTATTCAGTAAATCTCAATAGCTGTTATCTCCAGGATCAAATATAAGATCTTCCATTTGGTTTTTAAAGCTCTTCAAAACATGGCCCCTTCCTACCTTTCAAGTCTTACTTCTCTCCAGAGACACTGGCCTTCCTATTATTCCTCAAACAAGACATTCCCTCTTCCAATAAGGCATTTTTACTGACTCTCCCCATGCTCCAGTCTCTTCTCATTTCTGCCTCCTTGATTCCCTCGTTTCCTTCAACTTTCACCTAGAGTGAAACTTGAATTAAAAAAGCAGGAAGCCTTTTTCAGGCTCCTTTCATCTTAGAGCTTGCCCTTGAGGTGCTCATAATTTAACAGGGGAGACTGTATGTAAGCATAGGAGCTATATACAGTATAAATAGGAAATAAGCAACAAAGGATAAAGAGAGATTGAGAATGGCTCCCTATGGATAGAAGATAATATTCTAACTGGAACTTGAAGGGACTATTGTCATTATTATCATCACTATTAATGCTCTTGTTGTTCTCCTTACTCTTGTTGCTTGAAGGAAACTTATATTTCTGAAGACCTAAAAAAAAGACTTTTTTTTAACAGCAAAGGTGCAGTAGATAGCACTCAGAGCTTAGAGTCAAGAAGTACTGAGTTCAAATCTTGCCTAGAATATTTATAGGCAGTGTGATCCTGGGAAAACCCACTTAACACTGTTTGTCTCAGTTTCCTCATTTGTAAAATGAGTTGGAGAAGAAAATGCCTTACCACTCTAGTATTTTTTCTGAAAAAATTCCAAATGGGATCATGAAGAATCGGAAACAACTGAAATGATTGAGCATTAACAAAAAAGGCTTTACTGGAGCTTGTCAAAGGGGACCATAACAAAAAATGTTAAGTTGTCAGGTCCAGGATATTCTTGTTGATATAAAAGTTTAACTAAATGGTCTTTGAAATCTCTTCAAATTCTTCCATATCAGGTTTCTGATTCTGGGTCAACTGACCCTAATCAATCCTTTACTCCTCTTCCTGGAGGTATTTGGATCAAAAAGTCCTCCAGACTCCAATGAAATTGACATTTGGCAGAAGGGGGCATATTCAGGACCCTTCTAATTACAACAGAGGACTGGTTTATTCTCCCTCCCCATAAAACCCATCCTGATAATAGCATATGTTATATTTTATCTCCAATAAAAATAAGTTATGCAAACATCTCGCCTACATAATATAAAGAAGATCTTGCATCTCCAATGTAAAGACATTGCCCAAAGATGAATTCCATTTCTTCTTATTATTCAAAACTTAACTTAGGTCAATTTATCAGGTTAATGGATGCATTTGATAATAACCAAAAAAAGTTTTATTTTCCCAAATTGAGCAAATCAGTAAATCTTTCAGTACAATAAAATCTTGATTATATGCCTATATGAGCTCTAAATCACGAGATAAATAGTTTTTAAACCAATCAGAAAGAGACTTATTCAATAGCAATGCTGTTGGAGCTCAATCAAGGTTAAATAATAATAAATAATAGTAACAGTCTGAAATCATTAATCTACCATGCCAACATTTGCCACACAAAATGATCACACATCTTATTAACCAGGATCATAAAAATGTCACATTTATAAAACATTACATATTATATCATGAAGATTGAGAATTGAAAAGACTTTTTTAAGTCATATAGCCTTCTTTTCTCCCAGGGCAAGGTAAGTGGCTTACATAGAAATGCTGTTTTATTACTTCATAGAAGAGATCTGGAGTTCAGCAAATGAACATGCCATTCTTTTTTTTCTCACCTTCCATTTATTTATTTTTCTGATACCATCAGCTTTGTCTTGGGTGGATCACATTCTTTATCATAAGTCCAATGTAGAGGATACTTCCATATTTTTCAACAGTTGTTGCTGATTGTAATTCCTTCCATCCATTCTTCCCTACTACCATCTATTATATTTTCTCTCTCTTTTCACTCTGTCCCTCTTCAAAAATGTGTGGTGGGGCGGCTGAATGGGGCAGCAGACAGAGCACAAGCCCTGGAGCCAAGAGGCCCCAAGCCTACATCCTACCCCAGAGACCCAGCAACCCCCCAGCCCCATGGTCCAATCCCATCAACTTGCAAAAAGTAAAAAAAAAAAAAAATGTGCTATTTCTAACTATCCTCTCCCATGATCTACACTCTGCTCTATCCCCTACATACCCTCTCTCTTCCCCCATCCCCTTTCTCCCATCCCCTTTCCCTCCTTTTTCTTCTAGATTTCTATACCCTATTAAGTTTGCATGCTATTTCCTCTCTGAGCTATTTCTGATAAGAATGAAGACTCCCTCATCCCCCCTCACCTTCCCCTTCCATACCATTTAAAAGCTACATGAAATATCTTTTACATGCTATATCTTAGCCTGTTCTACCTCTTGTTTCTCTTATATCTTCAAATTCAGCTCTCTCCTGTGCCTCATCTATAAAGCTCCTCCTATTTGCTCTATTAAATGAGAAGATTTACATGAGTATTATCAGTATCATTTTTCCATGCAGGAACACACACAGTTCATCATCATTAAGCCTCTCATAATTTACCATTCTTTTTTTTTAGGTGTTTTTTTTTGCAAGGTAAATGGAGTTAAGTGGCTTGCCCAAGGCCACACAGCTAGGTAATTATTAAGTGTCTGAGACCAGATTTGAACTCAGGTACTCCTGACTCCAGGGCCGGTGCTTTATCCACTACACCACCTAGCCGCCCCAATAATTTACTGTTCTTGTCCACTCTCTCCATGCTTCACTTGAGTCCTGTACTTGAAGATCAAAATTTCTGTTCAGCTGTGGTCATTTCAACAGGAACATTTCAAATTCCCCCATCTCATTGAAAGTTCATCTTTTCCCTTGGAAAAGGATGTTCATTTTTGCTGGGTAGTTGATTCTCAGTTGCATTCCAAGCTCTTTTGCTTTCCATAATATGTGATCCTGACTGTAGCTCCACAATATTTGAATTGTTTCCTTCTGGCTGCTTATAATATTTTCTCTTTGACTTGGGAGTTCTGGAACTTGACTGTAATATTCCTGGAGGTTGTTTTTTTTTTTTTTTTTGGTTATCTCTTTCCAGAGGATATCAGCAGATTCTCTCAATTTCTATTTTTACCCTCTGCTTCTAGTATATCAGGGCAATTTTCCTGTAGAAATTCTTTAAAAAGGAAGTCAAGGCTCTTTTCCTGATCATGGCTTTCAGGTAGCCCAATAATTTTTAAATTATCTTTTCTGGATCTGTTTTTCCATATAAGTTGTTTTTTTTCAATGAGATATTTCACATTTTCTTCAAGTTTTTCATTCTTTTGGTGTTGAAGTATTGTGTCTCGATTTCTCACAAAGTCATCAGCTTCCTTTAGCTCCATTGTACATCTGAAGGATGTAGTTTCCTCAGAGAGCTTTCTTATCTCCTTTTCGAAGTGCCCAATTCTGCTTTTTAAAGCATTCTTCTCCTCAATAACTTTTTTGAACTGTTTTATTCATTTGACCTTAACTGGTTTCTAATATGCTATTTTCTTCAGCATTTTTTTTGAATCTCCTTGACTAAGCTGCTGACTTCATTTTCATGTTTTTTTCTGAATCTCTCTCATTTCTTTTTCCAATTTTTATTTTACCTCCCTTACTTGATTTTCAAAATCTTTTTGAGCTCTATCATAGCCTAAGATCAACTTCTATATTTCTTGGAGTCTTCAGATGCAGAAGCCTAGACTTTCTTACCTTCAGAGTCTGTGTTTTGGTCCTCCATGGGACCAAAGTAATTGTCTATGGTCAGGTTCCTTGTTTTCTGTTTACTTATTTCCTTAGCCCATGCCTGGTTTTGGGGTGCTTCCTGAGTTTTTGAGTACTATTGGGACACCTCCACCCAGACCTTAGTATGTGAGGCTCTGATTGCTCTCCTGATCTGTTGAATGGCCACAAGTTCACCCCAACTACAACCAGGGTCTGAATATGGTCAAAGTCCCAGAGTCCTGTCCCAGGGACAGAGGACAGGCCTCGACAGTCTCCCTCCACTCCCTTACCTTCCATGGGCTGAGCCTTCAGGGAGTAGCTGCTGGGTGTCTTTTGCTGGGCAGTTCCATGGGCCTGCTTCTGTTTCCTGGGATCTGGGCTGCACTGAGGGTCTTGGCTTCACTGAGGAGGGCCACAGTGGCCTGGTCTTCGTACTCGCTCTGGCAGAGGTCTCCCTGCTGATCTTTCAAGTTGTGTTTGGTGCTTCCTGGGGTAGCCGGTCAGAAAACTGCTTCTGCATCCAGGATCTGGGGCTCCCAGGGACCCAGGCACCCTGGGGCTGTTCCCAGAAGTATGAAGCTTCTTTTCACTGGTGCACTTCTGCCCCTCCAACCCCATGGAGCAGAGCCTTCCCATTATTTTCCAGGTTACCTTGGGCTGGAGAATTGCCTCACTGGATATTTCTGTGGGTTCTGTCTCCCCAAAATTTAGTTAGAGTCATAATTTAAAGCTTTTCAAAAATATTTTGGAGAGAGAGAGCACCTAAGAGAAGCTGTTCTCCTGCTGCCATCTTGGCTTCACCCTCATTTGAACATGTCTTCTTAATGTGCCTGATCTTTCATGACCAGTCCCCAAGTATGGTACCAGAACCCTGCTGTATTCCACATTCCACATTTTATCTCTATGCCTCTTCTCTTCCAACAAGCCCCTCTTCACTGCTACCATCTTCTCTCTTTTCTTACTATATATATATATATATAGATAGATAGATAGATAGATATAGATATAGATATAGATATATTTGGGTATACATATATACATATATGCATATACATAGGAAGGTTTATGTGAGTATCATATATATATATATATATATATATATATATGAAGGTTTTATGAGTATCATCTTATGAGTATCATCATTTTTCCCCACTTACAATAAAAACTATATACAACCACTTGTTGAAATGATTTTCAAACTTTTTATTACAACACTACAGAGAAAAATGCACGGGATTAAAAAATAATCAAGAGCAGGAGGTGAATACTAAATGAAAGAATGGAAAAATAATATATTAGATAACCTCAGAAGCAAGAAAATGTGGGTTCAAATCCCACCTCTGGTACATATTGGTCAAATTAACCCAGACAAGTGACCTTACTTCTCAGCGTTCTAATAATACCTACTGTGCTTTGAAATTCATAATAACTTTATAAGGTAGGTGCTTTTTAGATGGGGAAACTGGATCTGAGAAAGGTTAAAGGACTTGCCCAGAATCATAAAGCTATTTAAGTGTCTGGGAGCAGGACTGACCTCAAGGTCTTTCTAACTCCAAAACTTTCAAACAT
Organism: Macrotis lagotis; assembly: GCF_037893015.1. Classification (NCBI taxonomy): domain Eukaryota; kingdom Metazoa; phylum Chordata; class Mammalia; order Peramelemorphia; family Peramelidae; genus Macrotis; species Macrotis lagotis. The sequence continues at coordinate 55,228,007 of NC_133662.1, forward strand.
CTAAATACCACTAAAACTATATATACTTTGGAAAGTGCTAATCTGTATTAGTCAAGAAAGTTCCCTAATTTGAAAGTTTTTGTGCTATTCCAATCACTGATCTAGGCTTTAATCCTCTACAACACAAAAACTTTGTGAAGGATCTCATTCTGACATCTTAATTAACTCATTCAATATGTTCTATGTGATTGAAATGTAAAATTTATACCAGATTATCCTGGGGAGGAGGGAGTGACAAAAATTTGAAATTCAAAATCTTTCAAAAAGTGAATATTTAAAAATTATCTTTACATTTAATTGGGGAAAAATGAATTACTATTAATTTTTTTAAAAAATTAACATTTAACTTCTTAGATTACTAATGCCTCCTCCTGGGGAATCCATGGGTATCCTATATCCCTCAGGATTAAGTCATTGGTCTATTGCCCAGTTCCAGGTTCACTCTTAACCAATCACAAAGACTCCTGAATGGATAGCTTGTTTGAGGAGGATGATGATGATGATGAAGAGTTTTATCATGGATCAATTACTTGTCAATCTCTTTTACATTTGTAACACCAACAACATATATATGGTCCTTTGGGGTTTGCAAAATGCTTTATGAGTAAGAAGTCATTTTATTCTCACAGCAAAGCAACTCTAGGAGATAAGTGCTATTCTTATTCCTTTTCCTCAGATGAAGAAACTGATGTAGGCAGAAGTTAAGTGACATGCCAAAGGTTAAACAGATAATAGATATCTGAGATGGGATTTGAACTCAAGCTTTATTACATGCTCACATTCTCTCTCTGCCTCCTCTCTCTCCATAAATATATACATACACACGCAAGTGTGTGTGTATATATATATATATATATACCCAAATACATATAAATATATATATATGCAAAATACAAATATAGAGATATACATTTAAATATACATATATATATACACAAAAACATAAATATGCACACATGCAAAGATACACTTATTTACAAACACACACAAATACGTATACATATATAATTACACAAACACACAAAAACGTAACTATACAAATATATGTATATACAAACATTTAAAAACTTACAGATATGAAAATATGCAAATACACATATATACACACGCAAACAAATATAAAATACATGTGCTCACATATACAAATATACCCACAATATATAGATGAACATACATACTTGTAAACATACACAAAATAAAAATATACATACAGGCATATAGTAATATTCATATATACATATATACATGCATGCATATAAAACATAAATATACATAAATATGTATAGACATACACTAATATATAAATGCATATATATTCACAAAATAAAATGCATGCATACATACATACACATACAAAAGTGTATAGATACATACAGAGACACATACACAAAATATAAAGTATAGACATAGCTCCATACATGCATACACACACATGTACATATATTTAAATACATATAAACATAAATATACATGTGTATATGCATATACACACATGCATATATGTGTTTATATATGTGTATGTCTTTGTGTATCTGAATATTCATATATAATGTTTGTCTTTCATTCTTGAAGAAGACCCTAACATCAGGGAGGTGTTGTCATGACAAACACATGAATTGAATTTGAGTGAGGGGATGCTGTGCTAAGGTCACTAACTTCACTTTCTCCTTCAGAATCAACTGGATGTGAGGCAATCAGGGTTAAGTGACTTGCCCAGGTTCACACAGCATCTGAGGCCGGATTTGAACTCCTGCCCTCCTGACTCCAAGGTCAGTATTCTATCCACTGTGCCACCTACCTTCCCTAATTTATATATAGCTCATTGATTTTATATATTATTATTATCTATTATTCCATTTTATCCTAAATATGCATATAAAAATCAAATATTATGATAATTTTTATTAAATATCTATAAAATCAAATAAGATGCTATTTGTAAGGCATTCAACATAGTGCCTGGCACATGGTAGGCATTACATTAATCCTTTTGCCTTCTCCTTCCTCCTCGCACTGCATAGCTTTTATGTACATAACTATTTGCATGTTGTCTTCCAGTCCCTTAGAATTAGAGCTCCTTGGTAAAGAGGTTTTAATACAATGGTTGACACATAGTCAACAAATGTGACTGATCTTATAGGAATGGGGGGAAGCACTGGGAGCACTAGGAAAAACCAACTTCAGAAAGTAATACTTGAATGAGAAAAAAACAATGTTCTAAAAGGTGGAAAAGAAAACACATTGCAAGCATTAGTAAATAAGTAGATACTAAGGAAAAGAAAAGAGGTAAGTTCTCAGTTCCTGATAAAACAGTGGAAAGAGTGTTAGGCTTAGAGTCAGGAAGACTAGGTTCAAATCCAGCCTCAGACACTATGAGACCTTGGCAAGTCACTTAAACTTCTGATTGTTTCAGTTTTCTCAGCTATAAGATGAAGATACTAATAGCATCTCTCTGCTGGGGGACTTGAGAAAACTAAATGAGATAATACTTTTTAAGTACTTAGTACACTGCCTGACACATAGTAGATACCATATGAAAATATATTCCTATTATGTTAACTGTTAAAATTCTACCTGCATTTCTTTCCTTCTTTCTCTTTTTTTTTTTTTTTTTTGGTTAGGGCTTTTTTTCTTTTGGAAGTTATATTTTATTGAGGGAGGGGAGGCACTCACCCAGGTTAAATGACTACTAAAATGTCTGAGGCTGGATTTGAACTCAGGTCCTCCTGACTCTGGGTTCAGTGTTATATCCACTGCACAGCCTAGCTGTCCCAGTATTTCTCTCCTCATCATAGAAATGGGCATAGGAAAACTCTCTGTGTCAGGGAGCGACAACTGCAGAAACATGATGAGGATAATGCTGCTGCTGCTGCTGCTGCTGCTGCTGAATTTCCTCATGTATCAACTATGTATCAGTATCCTATATTTGTAACAACAATAACATTTATATAGCACTTTGGGGTTTAAAAATGCTTTATACATAGTATGTCATATACAACCAACATATAGGTCCTAGTACCTGCCTCCCAAAGTACCTTCATTTGACTATGAATATATTTAAATTTCAAATATTTAAATATTTAAAGTAATACACATCTTCCCCCAATAAAATGTTGATTCTTTGAGAGCAGACACTATTTCATGTCTGTACTTCTTTCCCTACCACCCAGCAAAATGCTTGGCATGTATTAGTTACTTCATAATTGTCTGTTGATTGATTCTGAGGGAATATCATTCCATATATGAAATTTCTAATTATTTTTGCTGTCTTAGTTGATTGGTTTAGGAGAGAATGAAAGGATGTATTTCCCTTGTGAACAACATGCAGAGACACAGATTGTAGTCACTATCATTAGCATCATCTTCAATTAGAAAGAATGGCTGTATTCTAAGCTTTCAACATAACAGTGTCCCACATATTTCTACTGCGGGACTACCTTGAAGGTGAAGCTACTTCCTATTATATTCTTTCAGGCTCCAATGACAGACAAAGTTCCTTTGAATATGGTCCAAGAATGATCTGCCATATGTTGAATCCTCCTCCATGGAAGAAAAAAAATCTTATATGCAAGTTTGGGGTGTGATATTTTAACTATAAAGTTACCACAGCTTTTCCCCCCATTAGGATATGGGAGAAGATTTGCCATTTAGCAAAAAGTTAGGAGAAAATAAATGGGACTTACTTTTTCATTTGCTTTGGAAATATGAATATAAAGAAGACAAGTAAAATATACACCAGATTAATAAACTTGTTCATTTGCAATTTAGTTGATGCATTTTTTTATTTTTGTGGCTGTCCAATGATGTTCCCACCTCAACTGTGGCAAGGGAAGCCAGCCCCAGTCACCTAACCATACAATCTTTCTGTCATGTCATTGAAAGTCTGTGCCCTCCCACCTACCCATCCTACCCCACTCTCTGCTTCCCACCTCTTGACTCAGGGAATTGTAGTCAGATCAATACTGTTTCTTTTGTAAATAACATGTAGTTTAATTATCCTGTGACACTACTCATTAAGTCCCTAACTTTCCAGACCAAAACACCATACCCTGGTCTTCATTCTCCTACATCTGTTGTCTTCCCTTAATGCAGGGGAGAAATATTTGACCCATGAGCCATTTGGTCTGGCTCTGCAAGGGCAGGACTTGAAATTCAATAAATCTATTTTAGGGATGAATTAATTAAATGCTTACCCAAATATTGCAGGCAAATGATATTATAAATATTCAAATGGCCTTGGCAGAAAAAAAGTTCCACACCTGTGCCTTAATAGGATGAAATCTCCTCGTGGGCAGTTCCTATCTTGCATTTGTTTCCTCAATACTTATTGAAGTTTCTGTCACATTGCAAGCAACTAATAAAAGCTTTTGTTCATTTATTCATTGAATTATCCAGTGACATGCTTACATTTATTTTGTATCTTGTACTATAGGAGCCATCTTCAGTCAAACTGATATACATTTGCCACCAGATCCAGATGGCTCAGGAGGAGAGAATAGGCTGGTTAATTTATACAACACTGTCTAACAAATCCAATTCACTTGTAAGTCATGGTATGACTTTCCTGATGTCATGGTCCTCTTAGACAATGAAGGACAAGCAGAGATTTTTTTATCCTTATAAAACATGAGATTTTTATTATTAATAAAAGATTTTATTTATTTTGAAGTTTACAAATTCACCCCTAGTCTTGCTTCCCTACCCCTACCCCTACCCCCAAACCCCCCACAGAAAGCAGTCTGTTAGTCTTTATATTGTTTCCATGATCTAAATTGAATGTGACGAGAGATAAATCATATCCTTAAGGAAGAAAAATGAAGTATAAGAGGTAGCATAATTATTAAGATAATAATAAGATAATGGGCTTTTTTCCTAAATTGAAGTCCTTGGTCTTTGTTCAAACTCCACAATTCTTTCTCTGGAAACAGATAGTATTCTCCAACACAGATAGCCCAAAATTGTCCCTGACTGTTGCCCTGATAGAATGAGCAAGTCCATCAAGGATGATGATCACCCCCCTGTTGCTGTTAGGGTGCACAATGTTTTTCTGGTTCTGCTCATCTTGCTCAGCATCAGTTCTTGCAAATCTTTCCATGCTTCCCTGAATTCCCATCTCTCCTGGTTTCTTTTTCTTGGTTAATATAACTTTATTTATACATTACTAAAATATTCCTGTTTAAGAGTAAACATAATATCCCCTCTCCCACAAAAATATAGAACCTCATGAGAGATAAAGTAAAGGAAGGAGGAAAAAAAATGTGCCATCAGCTCTGTATTGGGTGGATTACATTCTCTACCATAAGTCCATCACAGAAGCTACTTACATATTTTTCCACAGTTGCTGTTGCTGATTGGAATTCCCCCCCATCCATTCCTCCCCACTACCATATATTATATTTTCTCTCTCTCCTTTAACTTTGTCCCTCTTCTAAAATGTGCTGTAGGGTAGCTGATGGAGCACTGGCCCTGGGGCCAAGAGGCCCCAAGCCCACATACCACCCCAGAGACCCAATAGCCACCCAGCTTTGTAGTCCTAGACAGGCTACCTGTCCCAGCACCTTGCAAAAAGTAAAAAAAGAAAATGTTATATCTATTCTCTCCTATGATCTACCCTCTCCTCTATCACCCACATCACCCCCTTCCCCTGTCCCCTTCTCTTTTTTTTACCCTAGATGTCTATACACTATTGAGTATGCATTTCCTCTCTGAGCCATTTCTAATGAGAGTTAAGGTTCCCTCATTTCCCCACCTCCTCCGTCTCCTTCCCCCTTTCCATATCATTGCAAAAGCTCATTGTAAAAAAAATCTTTTTAAAAAACCTGATATCTTATTGTCTGATCTTGCTATCTCTTATACTTTATGTTTCTTCCTTAAGGATATGATTTCTCTTTCATCACACTCAATGTGGATCAATGTATACCATGGAAACAACGTAAAGACTGACAAATTGCCTTCTGTGGCGGCAGGGGTGGGGAGAGAGGGAAATAAGATTAGGGGAAAAATGCAAAACTCAAAATAAATAAAATCTTAAAAAAAAATCTTTTATATGAAATATCTCAGCCTATTCCACCTCCCTTTTCTCTTACTACCAGTACATTTCCCTTTTAGCCATTGCTCCATTTTTACAATATATTATATCTTCAAATTCAGCTCTCTCCTGTGCTTCATCTATAACAGCTCCTTCTACATGCTCTATTAAATAAGAAGGTTCATGTAAGTATTACCATTATCATTTTTCTATGCAGGAATACACTCAGTTCATCATGATTAAATCTCTCATACTTTACCCTTCCCATCCACTCTCTCTACGATTCACCTGAGCCCTGTATTTGAAGATCAAACTTTCTGTTCAGCTCTGGTTGTTTCAACAGGAACATTTGAAATTCCCCCATCTCATTCTTTTTCCCCTGGAAGAGGATGTTCAGTTTTTCTGGGTAGTTGATTCTTGGTTGCATTCCAAGCTCTTTTGCCTTCCAGAATATTATATTCCAAGCCCTATGAGACTTTAATGTAGATGCTTTTAAGTCCTGTGTGATCCTGACTGCAGCTCCATGATATTTGAATTGTGTCATTTTGGCTGCTTGTAATATTTTCTCTTTGACTTGGGAGTTCTAGAACTTGACTATAATATTTCTGGGGGTTGGGGTTTTTTTGGATCTCTTTCCAGGGATATTGGTGGATTCTCTCAATTTCTATTTTGTCCTCTGCTTCTAGGATATCGAGGCAATTTTCCTGTAGGAATTCTTTTAAAATGATGTCAAGGCTCTTTTCCTGACCATGACTTTAAGGTATCCCAATAATTTTAAAATTATCTTTCCTAAATCTGTTTTCCAGATCAGTTGTTTTTTCAATGAGATGTTTCACATTTTCTTCTAATTTTTCATTCTTTTGGTGTTGAAGTATTGTATCTTGATTTCTTGCAAAGTCATCAGCTTCCTTTAGCTCCATTCTACATCTGAAGGATTTGATTTCCTCAGAGAGCTTTCTTATCTCCTTTCCCATCTGTCCAATTCTGCTTTTTAAAGCATTCTTCTCCTCAATAATTTTTTGAACCATTTTATCCATTTGACCTAAGCTGGTTTTTAACATGTTATTTTCTTTAGCATTTTTTTTGGATCTCCTTGATTAAGCTGCTGACTTCATTTTCATGTTTTTTCTGCATCTCTCTCATTTCTTTCCCTAATTTTTCTTCCATCTCCCTTACTTGATTTTCAAAATCTTGAGCTCTATCATAGCCTGAGCCCAACTTCTGTTTTTCTTGGAGTCTAGATGCAAAAGCTTATACTTCCTCAACCTTAGATTGAGTATTTTCATCCTCCTTGGAGTTATAGACAAAGTATTTGTCAATGGTCAGGTTGCTTTTATTTCTGCATACTCATTTCCCTAGTCTGTGCCTGATTCGGGGGTGTTTCCTGAGCTTTTGAGTTTTATTGGGACACCCCCACAAAGACCTCAATGTATGACTGCTCTCCTGGTCTGTGAATGACCACAAGCGCCACAGGGCTGAGGCGGGGGAGGTCCCTGTTCTATTGGGGGCCTAGACTGTGATAAGGATCTGAATGTAGTTAAAGCCCCAGAGTCCTGTTCCAGGGACAGAGGACAAACCTCGATAGTCTCCCTCCACTCCCTTACTTGGGGTGGGCTAAGCACTCAGGGCACAGCTGCCTGGAGGCTCCTGCTTGCTGGCTCTGTGGCAGGCTTCACAAGCAGAGATCTTTAAGTACTAGTAGCTGCCCCACTTGGGACCCAACTGGTCAGTTCCATTTGAGCAAGGTAGCTCTTTCCTTCTTTCCTTCCTTCCCTACTTCTCTCAATTCCTTCCTCTCCCTCTGTTCATGAAGATAATCATACTTTTATCTGTGGCTATATAGGAATATAAATGTTGGTCACTGAAACTTAGCAAGAAGTCTTGGGATTTATGGCTAGATTTCTTTTAAAGACCTTGTCTTAAATCCAAATTACTTTGATCCTCATTCTTAAGCCTCATTTGATCATTTTTTTTTGACTCAGTGACACAAAGTGAGTATGAGCAGCAATTATTTCTGTTTAAATCAGATATCAGAGGGTCTTCCCTTTCCAGATTAATTTTTTCTGACTAGGCAAAAGAAGCCATTCTTTGCCTCTTTTCTTACTTAGCCTTAATCACTAACTGGGTGTTGCCTCAAGCAAACTAAGACTCTGAGAAGATCTTAGATTAAATAGCCCAAAGTCTCCCACTACATCCTGGGTCATCTCCAGAAGTCATAATCTATATTTTGCCACTACACCAAGCTGACTCAGGAGGAGAGAGAGAAAGGCTCCTGACTTTGCACAGCCCTGCCTCACTTAAATCCAATTCACTTGCAAGTCCTGATATCATCTTCCTGACTTCATGGTCCTCTTCAAGAAGTAAGAACAAACAACAACAGCAATAAATCTTGTACTATAGATGCATGGGATTTGGAATCAGACCATGAACATAATCAGAGCTTTTTTCTACAATGATCTCTTCTCTTTATCAATAACAGATCAACCACATTTAGATTCTACGTCAGTCTTAATGTATTTCATGAGGAAATATCACACAATCAATTCCTGCAGTCTCAATTTTCTCATCTGAAAAATTGGGGATTGGGACTTGATGCCTCTAAGAACCCTCTATTTCCGATTTTGTGAAAAGAGGGAAATAACTGTACCTTTTAAAGCTGACAATTTAGGTAATTAATGGACTCTATAATCTTACTCATTAAAACAGTGAATACAACTTCATATGGTAGTCTGTCTAGTTATGGTATGGCAGGTCAAAATTGGTACTAATGGAAATTTAGAAGTGTGAAAAAGAGAGAATCAAGCTATAAAACATTAGAGTAGGGTGATACCAGGGAAAGAAGGTAGAAAAAGATGTCATTAGAAAGTGAACTGAGTGAGAGAATACACTTTCACCTGAAAAACTACCCAGAAATAAATCACAAAGCATAAATTTTCAATTACTTTTAAAAGTTGTGATCAAAATTCAAATCATTATTTTAAATGATATTTGACACATGACACTATGGGCCACATTCTCCCTAATACGCTTCCTACCTTGGGCTTTAACAATACTAACTTCTCAAGCCTCATGTCCCTCTTCCTTTCTATATCTTTTACTGTCTACTCTTCATGTTCCAACACTTCAAATGCAAATATATCCCTCTGCTTCTATTGGCTCTATTTTCATATATATATATATATATATATATATATATATATATATATATATACTCCCTTGGTGAGCATATGCAACACTATGAATTCCATTATCAGCCCCATGACATTGTCTATTTAGTCTATAATCTCCAATCTCACTCCTCTATAAAACTTTAATTCCATCTTTCCAAATACCTGATAGAAATGCCCAAATATCTAGCCTATATTTCCAGCTTAGTATATACAAAACTGAAATCATATTCCCTCTCCCAAATTTGTCACTCTCCCTAGTTTTTTTCATTCTACCTGTCATCTGTCCCATCTCTTCATTCCAACAGAAGTAATTCTATAAATTCATGTTTTTTCACATAGACTATCATTAATATACCCTTAACTAGTCTTCTCTTTTCCTTTTTATCCTTTCTCCAATCTATCCTTTCTATCCATTTTCTGAATATTTCTTGAACTTCTTTGTCACTCATCTACACAAAACCTTCAGCAACTTCCCTTTGACTATTAGATAAAATATAAATCCCTAATTCTGACATTCAGTAACCTTCACAGTATGAATCCACAATACCTTTCCAGCTTTATCTCATAGAGCTCCATTTCATAGAATCACAGAATCTCAAAAAATGGAAGGAAATTCAGGAGTCATCTATTCCAACCTACAACAAAAAAGAAATCTCCTTGACAATTTTCTGGACAAGTTCCATTTGACAATTGCCAATGAAGTGGAACTCATTATCAGCCCATTCAACTTTGGGTCAGCTGTAACTTTTAAGTATGTTTCTTTGCATTGAACCTTAAATGACTTTCTTGCAAGATCCAATCATTTGTCCTACTTCTGCCCCAAAGGACTAAGTAGCCTAATTTCTCTTTTACATGACAAACCTTCAAATCAGCTAACATATCTCCCCTAAATCTTCTCCAGGTTAAAAGGCTCAGTTTCTTCATCTGATCCTTGTTTATCCTTAAATCTCCCCACTCTCCTGAATATCTTCATTAGTAAACTCAAATTTGCCAATGACCTTCCTAAAATATTGTCCCTGTAACTGAAAATTTTGTTCCACGTTTTGACTGACCAGGACACAATACATCAAGACCATCATTTCCTTTATTCTGAATATTATGCCTCTCTCAATTCAAGTTTTACTTATATTTGGTGTTTCTATTATTAACAATATTCTAAATTTATTTTAATGGATGTTTGGTAGGGAGCTAGAAATAACTCAAAAGTTAATGTACTTACATCTTATTATATAGCTTTCCCATTCCTTCTAAAGTAAAATTGTTCATTCGAATAAGTTCTTACCAGATTCTTTCTTTCATTTATGAAAAAAATGAAAGCATTCACTATGAGCAAAGAACATATTATTATAGATTAAAGGAAAGAAGAGCTTTAACAATTTGGGTGGAGAAATACAGGTAATATTTGTAACCACAGAGTCTCTACTATGTTTATTTTTGTGTAGCACCCTATTTCCATAACTAAATCATTTTAAATTTAGAGAATAATAATGGTGGATAAAGTTTATGGATTTCCCTTTCAGCTTTAGGAATTTTATTTTATAAGTGCCCTAAGTTAAGTAATTTATTATCATATATGTAGAAGCTGGGTACTATGTTCAACTTCATATTAATGTGTGTATGCATATATATGTATATGTGTGTGTGTATTTATTGTCCTATATAACCTGTTTCTTTGTAGGAGAAGCAAAACTCCGTTTGCTTAAAATATTTAGGTAACACAAGAGTAAATGATATTATACTGATTATAAGCAAACAAGAACCAGGGAATTTTGGAGGAAGTGACCTTTTTATCAGAATTGTCTTCAGGGTGGGTCTTCCTCTAGATATCTGTGTATATCTAGATCACACCCCCCAATATCTTTTTTCAAACCTAGCTCAATAATATCTTCGTACCTAAGAGGCATGATGGAATGTCACCCATGTTCCAAAGTCTCAAATCCCTCCCTTCTCAACTCAATAATTTATAGGCAATCCTTGTGTCTACAAATTTTCTAAGCTATCCAAACACCATCTTGGAACCATATAACTACTCTACAAAGGACTCTCCCTCACTTAGCTTAAAATCTGTAATATTGATTGATTGGGCATCATATAGATTAAATAAAATGGTACTGGATAAACCAATCAACCCACTCTTGCAGTACCTAAATGAATGCTTTTGTATATAGTAGATATTTAGTAATATTTAATTGTATTTTTAGAATGTATTTTAAAATAATGTTTTCCAGAGAGATTAGAGCTATGTGGGAAAATCATGAAAACCAAGTCAGCAGTTTGGTGAAAGAATTAAGAAAATACACTGAAGAAAATAACATCTTATAAAACCAGCTTGGGTCAAATGGTGGGGGGGGGGGGGGGGGGGAACAGTCCAGAAGGCCAAAGAAGAGAAGAATGCCTTAAAAAGCAGAATTGGACAGATGAAAAAGGAGATATAAAAGCTCTCTGAAGAAAATAATTGCTTTAAATGTAGAATGGAGCCAGGGGAAGCTGATGTGAGAAATCAAGAAATAATAAAATAGAAAAAAAAAGAAATATTTCATTGAAAAAAACAGCTGATCTAGAAACAGATTCAGGAGAGATCATTTTAAAATTAATGGACTATCTGAAGGTCATGACAAAAAAAAGCTTAGGGGTGGCTAGGTGGCACAGTGGATAGAGCACCAGCCCTGGAGTCAGGAGTAACTGAGTTCAAATCTGGCCTCAGACACTTAATAATTACCTAGCTGTGTGGCTTTGGACAAGCTACTTAACTCTATTTGCCTTGCAAAAACCTAAAAAAAAAAAAAGCCTAGACTTCATTTTTCAAGAAATAATCCAGGAAAACTGCCCTGATATCTTAGAAACAGAGGATAAAATAGAAATTAAAAGAATCCACTAATCACCTCCTAAAAAAGATCCCAAGGGGTACCTAGGTGGCACAGTAGATAGAGCATTGGCCCTGAACTCAGGAGTACTGAGTTCAAATCTGACCTCAGACACCTAATAATTACCTAGCTGTGTGGCCTTGGGCAAGTCACTTAACCCCATTGCCTTGCAAAAAAACTAAAAAAAAAAAGAGATCCCAAAATGAAAACTGTCAGTAATATTATGGCCAAATCTCAGAACTCCCAAATCAAGGAGAAAACATTACAAGCAGCCAGAAAGAAACAATTCAAATACCATGGAATTACAGTCAGGATAACATAAGATTTGACAACTTCTACTTTAAGGGCTCATAGGGCTTGGAATATGATATTCTGGAAGACAAGGACCTTGAACTACAACCAAGAATCAACTACCTAAGGCGGCTAGGTGGCACAGTGGATAAAGCACTGGCCCTGGAGTCAGGAGTACCTGGGTTCAAATCCGGTCTCAGACACTTAATAATTACCTAGCTGTGTGGCCTTGGGCAAGTCACTTAACCCCATTGCCTTGAAAATTCTAAAAAGAAAAAAAAAGAATCAACTATCTAGCAAAACTGAATATAATGTTTCAGAAGGAAAGAGTGGAATAGTGGGGGGGGGGGGGGCTTCCAGATGTTCCTGAGGAAACAACCAGAGCTGAACAAAAAGTCTGATCTTCAAATACAGGATGCAGGTGGAGCATAGAGAGGGTGGATGGTAAAGGTAAATGATGAGGGAATTAATGACATCAAACTGCTTGCATTCCTGCATGGAAAGATAATACTGATGACTCATATGAACATTTCCCTTTATTAGGGCAGTTAGAAGGAGTAAATAAAGACTAGGCATAAGAGGGAGTTGAATTTGAAGGTATATAGATTAAAAAATTGGAGTTAATGAGGTGGAAAGGAAAGTCCTGTGAGAGAGAGAAAGAAGAGGTAGAATAAGGTAAGTTATTTCACATAACAGCGGCAAGAAAAAGCTTTTGCAGTGGAGTAGAAGAGAGGGAAGGTGAGGGGGAATGAGTGAACCTTTACTCTCATCAGAAATGGCTCAGAGAGGAACTACCTCAGATACTCAATTGGGTATAGAAATGTACCTTGCCCTAGAGGAAAAATAGGAGAGGGAAGGGATGGGAGAAAGGGAGGAAGTGGGGGAAGAGAGGAGGGTATAGGTGATAGAAAAGAGTGAAGATTGTAGGAAAGAGTAGTCAGATACAATACACTTTTGAGGAGGGACAGGGACAGGAGAGGAGAAAGAGAATAGAGAATAGAATAGGTGGGGATGGGGAGGGGAATAGATGGAGGGAAGTATAGCTAGCAATAGCAACTGTGGAGGAAAAAATGAAGGAACTTCTCTGATGGTCTTAGGATAAAGAATGCTAACCAGCCCCCAAAAATGAGCTGATGGTGTCTGAATACAAACTGTGGCACAGTTTTGTTTTGTTTTTGATTTCTCACTTTATTTTTCTTGAGGTTTCTCTTTCTTGGGGAGGAGGGCTTATAGACTATCACAATAATGTGTTTTTAACCTACACCAAATGACTTGGTTTCTCCAAGTGGGGAGTGGGGTGGCAGGAAGGGAGAGAATTTGGAACTCAGTGTTTTGGAAGTAAATGTTGAAACTTGCTTTTCCATGTAGCTAGGGTAAAAAGAAATTTAAAAATTAAATTAAAGGGGAAGCTAGGTGGCACAGTGGATACAGCACCAATCCTGGAGTTAGGAGTACCTGAGTTCAAGTCTGGCTTCAGACACTTAATAATTACCTAGCTGTGTGGCCTTGGCCAAGTCACTTAACCCCATTTGCCTTGCAAAAACTAAAAAAAAATTAATTTCAATTAGAAAAATTAAGAATAAAATGAAATAATGTTTTCCAGTTCATATTTTGTACTTGTATCCAACATATAAACAACGTCAGTGATAGGTTTTAATTCCTTTGCAAGAATTTACTTAGCTACAAAGGGATGAATTATGTGGTCAAAACTTAAGAAACAAAATATTTCATATCATCTTTGGGAACCCCTTTCTTCTTCTTCAGTGATGGTGACAAAGTGGCTGGAAAGAGTGCATAGATTGTTAAAAATCTCATCTTTTGCCATGATTTAAAATGTTAACCTAAGTTTTCAGGTTCTAAATATGAACTCCAAATCAGCATATTATTATAAGAATTGAATTATAACCATCTTATCAGTTTTGCAAATAAAATCAAAAGACAAAAGATACTTTCAGTAGAAAGATAACACAGTTCTCTTTTGCAAGACAAAGTAGTTGGGAGGACTGTTTCTATCACAAGTTAAAAAGCATTGTTTTACATAACTTTACAAGACAATTCTTCCTGTCATATTTTAATGCTAATGTTGAACACCTGCATTTGGAAAGAAATTGCCAAGAAGACTTTTTTTATGTTAAAGATAATCCTTACCATAAGGCATGGTTGATGAAGAGACAAATTGGTCCAATCAATCCATAAAGCAATTTGAAACCATACTACGAAAGTCACTAAATTGTGTATATTCTTTGACTCATCAATATCCTCACCCCAGAAAAGATCAAATATAAAGAAAAAGGATTTACTCACACAAAATATTTTAGCATTAATTTTCCCATAGGAATGGAAAATATGGAAATATGCTCATCAATTTCCATAACTAAACAAGTTATGGCACACGAATACTATGGACTATTAATGTTCTATAAGAAACCATAAATGGTCAGATTCTAGAGAAGCATGGAATGACTTAAGGATCTGATGCTGAGCGAAGGGAGCAGAACCAAGAGAACAATGTATACATTAGCAGGAATCTTGTGAGATGAACAATGTTGATGGATGCAGCAACTCTCAGCAGTTCAGAGAATTAGGACAAACATATTAGACTGGTTATGGACAATGCTATTCTCACCCAGAGGAAGAAAAACAAAACAATACAAAAAAAAAAACCTTTCAGAAACTGATCAACACTTTATAAAATTTATCTTTTCCTTAATCCTAATTCCTCATACTGAAAATGACTACTCCATAAACTTGTTTATCAAAAATATGTATGCATAATACTAACCTGGCTGTTCACCACTGAGGGGAGGGGGTGGGAAGGGAGGGTGGAAGGGTAACATAAAACTATACATGTGCATATGGTTGAAAAAATAAATTAATAAAATGAAAAAGAAAAGAAAATGCATGTTTTTCAATTGGGGAATGGTTTTTCAATTGGGGAATGGTCAAATTGCTTTTACATGTTGCTATTCCTTTACTATAAGAAATGATGAATGTGAAAGATTCAGAAAAATCTGGGAAGAATCATGCAGATTAAACTAGTGAAAGAAGAACAATTTAGACAATGACCACAATAATGTACTGTAAAGGAAAGCAACTCTGAAAGACTTCAGAATTCTAGTCAATCTAATGCCATGCTTTCAGAAAACTAATAATGAAGTATATCATCCATCTTTTAGAAATGAAGCCCTAGACTATAAAAGCATAAAGACATGCATTTATAGTCATGCACATTGTGTTGGTTTGCTTTATTAGATTAAATCTCCTGACTATAAGTAGGGCTTCAATTAGAAGTATGATGGGAAAGGAATTGATGAGTGACAAGAGTATGACAAAAAATAAAAAGAAAGAAAGAAAAATAGAATCATTGCAATAAATAAAAATAAAAGAAAGACATTCAAAAGGAGACCATGAAGGACTAATATTTATCATTTTCCCTTACAACATGGATTAGGTACATGGCTCCTCCTTCTTCCCCAAATAATAGTTTCTTTTTCCTACTATATCAGGGATTCATTTTCCCTGAAAGAAGACAAATAGGTCCTTAGGACCTGTTTGGCTCTTTTTCCTTGATGTATCTTTTTTTTAAAAAAATAAATATTTTATTTGTTTTCCAATTATATGCAATAGTAGTTTCTACCAAGCATTTTTGTAATGTTTTGAATTTTATAATTTTCCCCCCAACCTCCCTTCCCTCCCCTTGACCCCCCCACAGAAGGCAGTCTGATAATCTTTACATTGTTTCCATGCTATACACTGATCAAAATTGAATGTGTTGAGAGAAAAATCATATTCTTGAGGAAAAAATAAAACAAAAGAGATAGCAAAATTACATAGTACGTAAGACGACTTTTTTTAATTGAAGGTAACTGTCTTTGGTCTTTGTTTAAACTCCACAGTTCTTTCTTTGGATACAGATGGATTCTCTATAGTAGATACCTTAAAATTGTCCCTGATTATTGCACTGATGGAATGAGCAAGTCCATTAAAGTTGATCATAACCTCCATATTGCTGTTAAAAATGTACAATACTCTCCTGCTTCTCTGCTCACTTTGCTTAGCATTAGTTCATGCAAGTCTTTTCAGACTTCTTTGAATTCCCAGCCCTCTTGGTTTGTAATAGAACAATAGTGTTCCATAATGTACATATACCACATTTTGCTCAGCCATTCTCTAATTGATGGACATTCATTTGATTTCCAATTCTTTGCTATCACAAACAGAGCTGCTTTGATTATTTTTGTACATGTTTTTACCCTTTTTCATGATCTCTTCAGGATATAGACCCAGTAATGGTATTGCTGGATCAAAGAGTTTGCACATTTTTTTATTTTCCTTTGGGTATAATTCCAAATTGCTCTCCAGAAAAGTTAGATCAGTTCACAGTTCTATCAGTTAGTATCCCAGATTTTCAACATCCCTTCCAACATTGATCATTGTCCTTTCTGGTCATATTGGCCAATCTGAGAGGTGTACGGTAGTACCTCAGAGATGATTTAATTTGCATTTCTGTAATCAGTAATGGTAATGGAGAGTTAAGGAGGTGCTACCCTGATGACTCTTGACAAAACTTGTTTCCTTAAGGAAATGAGCAAGGTTTTCCCTACTAAAGCTAAATCTAAGTGCTATTCTAGCCTTGCTGTGTTAACTGTTTAATGATTTACAATTGTCTCATTTTGTCCCAAAATTGAATCTAACCTAAGAGAGTGCTAGCTTTAGACCTACCTCTAATAGAGACCCAGACAAGCAAGGCAATTTTGTACTATAGTGATAAATCAATGTACACTATAATATTCAGAACATCAGTACAAAAGTGGTCATAGAACAAGATGGTGAAAATTATGTGTGAATGAATAAAAAAGAATCCATAGACTTATAGAATACACAGAAAATTTATGCCTACAGATCAGGAATTCCTAGCCTTTTGTTTGTTTGTTTGTTTAATGGACTCCTTTGGCAGGGAGGTAAAGCCTATGAATCCCTTCTCAGAATGATGTTTTTAAAGGCATTAAATAAAATACAGAGCATTACAAAGGAAACCAATTATGTTTAAAGTTATTAAACTACTTTAAGGGCCAAGCAGGTTAAGAAACCTTGCTATAGATTATGAATAAAAGAATGGCTTAACAGTTCTCCCTCAAAAGTCAAATAAAGGAGTTGACAGGGTTGTTTTATCATGTTATACAAAAGCAACTAGAAATACCATTTCACAGGATACTTGGACATTGAGATATTGAAGTGCTTATGATAAGCGTTTGAATTTAGAAAAAAATCAAATGTCATTAAACCTTCAAAATCAAAAGAATCCATAGATTTATAGACAACAAGGAAGTTCATGTCCTAACATAACTTTTTTCAAGGAGAGTTGGGAGGCACAGAGTAACATAACAAAAGTTTGTGTACATTTTAACAGAAAGAAATTACTATGTATTTATGTGAAAATCATTTCCAAATCAATGGATTGCACACATTTAGATCATCAAGTTCTTAGTGCAAAAGTAAAAATCAATACTAAATTAAAAGAAAGAAGACTAAAGAGCAGATATAGCATTCAATTAAAACCATCTCTAACTTGACAGTTTTAAACGAGCTACTGCCACTGAGAAAATCAATGAAAAATGGATAAAATAGTTGATATTGAAAGATACTACCAATATTTTCTAGTGAATCTTAGACAATGGAAATTAACTATCAAAACAAAGAGATCAAGAGAACCTAAAAATCATCATATATTTATTTCCCATGCAAGTGGAAGACAATAGAATAAGATATGGTATAGAAAAAAAAACAAATTTCAAAGACTTTAGTGAGAGATTCTATTGAACCAGATCATTCCATGACAATAAGTTATGAAATTGAATGAGGGAAAATAGCCAGATGGAAAATAGGAAAATATTGGTCAACATTTCTATATCTTTATCAATGAGAGTAGAACTATGACATTTGAACTCTGTCTCATAATCCCTGATGGACTACAAAAAGAGTATAAGCATTTATAGGAACCTCAAAGTCTTTTTAATCCAAATCATGTCCCCAAAGTAGTCATCTAGCCTTTGCTTGAAGATTTCTTTTTTTTTTTTACTTTTACAAGGCAATGTAGTTAAGAGACTTGCCCAAGATCACATAGCTAGGTATGCCCTGGATTTGAACTCAGGTCCTCCTGGCTCCAGGGTCAGTGCTCTATCCACTGTGCCACCTTAGCTGCCCCTTGCTTGAAGATTTATAAAAAGAGAAGAGGGGAGGAAACTTTCATAAATATTATTCTATGGCAGACCACATATTTAATCACAAAATTGATTTGAAAAGGAAAAGGATACCAAATATTGCTAATTATATATTAAATATTTTTAGTACTTGCATTTTTTAAACAAAACGCTACCTTAAGGGTTCTTATGCAACAACATTGCAATCATATATTACAATCATGCCAAATGCCTGGGAAGAGACAAAAGAAGAGATTAACTGATTCAACAACCTTTTACAATTATTAAGTGAAATGTAAAAAAGAAAGAAATTTTCCAAAAGCGTTTGTCATTGTAATATAAGATAATCAATAATAGAATCATAGATTCATAAGTGAATCTTGAAAAGTATAATTTAATCCTTTCATTTTACAGATGAAGAATATAAGACCCAAAGAACTTAAGTGATTTGTCCATGGTCAAAACTCCATTTTTTTTTTGTGGATGACCTTGTGTTTATTTCATAAAGCCTTGAAACACTAATAGAAAGTATTCAAATGGAATCTTTAGGCACTCAAGTTCATCCTAATTATTCACAAAGGAGAAAACAAGTGGAAGAACAATTTCTAGTGTCAAGACTATGGTATGTGGTTTGTTAAATAGCCTATATAACTGGTTCATCAATACATATATCTTGGATAAACAGTAAAGATAGACAATGAATAGAACAAAAGAAAAAAGCAAACTCAATTACATTTAAGAAAATGCACTGTTCTATTGACCCCCAAGAAACCCCTGAAAACAAAAGTTCATAGTGAGAAGGACAATATTCTTCTAGGGATTCTATATGTCTATAAACCATGAAAGAACAAAGACTGAAGAATGAGAATATCAAGACACAAAGAAAATGAATGTAAAGATGCATGGTGGATGTGAATAGACTACAGGTTATTACTAATGAAGAATAATGCTCTAAAAGTAACACAAAAGATACTATGAGAGGGATATAACTGTAAAAGATTGACTAGTCTAATAGCAAGAGAAAGGGAAAATAGATGGATAGTCCATGTTGCTCCATTAGTGCTCACATAATGTCAACAGATTTAAAAGAAAGTCCCTAATATACTATGTAAACTTATTACAGGGCATTTCTGGGAGGACATGGATAAGACTCACAGGGGATAAGGCACAGATAGATAGTACTCTCTACCCCTGGAGGGAGTACTCACATCAGGATCACAGATCTACTGAAATAACAAGGGACATAAAATGAGAAGGCCAAAATAAAGGAGAACTATATAGAACTTTAAGATATTTTTTTAAAAAACAATATACCACTAAATTGCTATAATAATATTTAAAACAACTGAATCATAATAAATAATGTCAGTCTTAGAAGCATCTAAATATCACACAAGATAAAGCAAAAGCCATATCTTCCTGAAATAACTTAATCTCCCTCTGCCTCAGTTTCTTCATCTGGTAAAATGGGAATGATAATAGCACTTACATCACAAGTTTGCTGGAACAAAATGAAAGTACTTTGAAAATCTTAAAGTGGTATATATAAACTAGGTTGTGGTGGTGATGGTGGTGGTAATAACAGTATGGAAAATTCACGGACTAGGGAAGGGAATGAGAAGGGAAAAAATTCAAAATAAATAACTATTCAAACAAAATGCAACAATAACATTGAAGATTTAATATGTTTTCTGAGACACTTAGGTTGAATTATACTTATCCCTCTAAAATCCATCTTTGAATTAAAGTTCTTAATTTTAAAGGAAGTTGCATATGAATCATATTTTCTTATCAATTATGGACCTTATAACTTGCATGAGCAGGAGTAAATCAAGGGAAATATTACTAACATACCAAGTAGTCATAGTCTAATCACCACAATGCAATCTGAAGGATCATGGATCTTATTTCTGTTCAGCTTCTCCTGTAGATCTCCAAATAATTAGGCATGAACCCTATCATAGGAAGTAGCTATGCCATTAGATTTTATTGCAAAGAAAAATTATGGTCCAGTACATCAGGACTGTGGATCTTACCTTGTGTTCAATCAATTACAAATACTCTGCTCTCATTCTTGTTTACCAGAAAGAATCTGGTTCCCAGATGGAAATGAAAGCTGACAACAAAATACAATGTGTTCATGATGCTCTTTCATTGTTATTTACTACGACACAATGTTATTAGTTTTTATTATTTGTAAAGCTGTGATATTAAATATTGAATTTAAATGTGCTTCTTTAGGAATAATTGAAATTTTGAGCCAGAACATAATCTACTTAAGAAGATTTTAATTATTTTCCTTATTTTCAAAATTGCATTTTCAATATATTTTTTCACTGTCCTCCAGAAGCTGTCACAGAAAGCATTCTAAGCAAGTTTTATCTCTTCTTTGACTTTTCACACTCTTCTTTGACTTACCAAGTTCTACCTTCTCAACATTTCTCACATACATTCCCTTCAAAAAATTACATTTCAGACATTCATTGCCTTTCCCTGAAACTTAATACCCTAATAGCTTATAACTGGTCTCATTGCCTGCAGTTTCTACTCTCTTAAATTTGTCTCTTATATACTTTCCCAATTTGTTGCCCATTGCAGCTGTGCTCCAAAATCTTCATTGCCTTTCAAAAGCATCAGCTGATAAAAACTCATAAACTAAGGACTCTAACTAACTTTCGAGAGACAGAACCCACAAAGGGACCCAGTGAGTCAGTTCTCCTACTCAAGGTAACCTGGAAAAGAGCAGAAAGGCTCTGCTCCCCGGGGGTCGGAGGGGTGGCCTGCCAGAGGGTGGCCCACCAGAGCCAAAGAACTTAAGCCTCCCGGAGGCAGCCCCTGGGTGCTGGGAGCCGAGCCTCACAGCAGCAGGGGAGTCTCCTGAGCTGCACCCCGGGGAGCACCAGCACAAAGTGGGGGAACAGCGGGGACCTCTGCCAGAGCCCAGCCCTCAGGGCACACAGCCAGCAGCTTGGCCTTTCCACAGCCCAAATCCAGGAAACAGAAGCAGGTGGAGCCCATAAGCAGGAGCCCCCAGGGCATGAGCCCATTAAGCTGAGGGAGGGGAGTGAAGAGAGAGAGAGACTGCAGAACTCTGTCCTCTGCCTCTGGAACAGGACTCTGGGGCTCTGACCACATTCAGATCCTGATCTCAGTCTAGGCACCCCAATAGAACAACAGGGCCCCCCCCACCTCGGCCCCGTGGCAGAGGGGGGCGCTTATGGTCATTCACAGACCAGGAGGGAGGACAGAGCCTCACACACTGAGACCTATGTGGGAGTGTCCCAAAAGCTCAGGAAGCACCCCAAAAAAACAGGCTTAGGCTGGGAAAATGAACAAGCAAAGAAATAAGAGGAAGACCATTGAGAAATATTTTGCAAATGAGCCCAAGAAGGATCAAAATACTCAGTCTGAAAATGAGGAAGCACAAGCTCCTGCATTTAAAGACTCCAAGAAAAACAGAAATTGGGCTCAGGCTATGATAGAGCTCAAAAAAGACTTTGAAAATCAAATGAGGGAATTAGAAGAAAAACTGGGAAAAGAAAGGAGAGAGATGCAGGAAAAACATGAAAATGAAGTCAGCAGCTTAGTCAAGGAAATCCAAAAAAATGCTGAAGAAAATAGCATGCTAAAAAACAGCTTAGGTCAAATGGATAAAACAGTTCAAAAAGTTATTGAAGAGAAGAATGCTTTAAAAAGCAAAATTGGCCAGATGGAAAAAGAGATAAGAAAACTCTCTGAGGAGAATAAATCCTTCAGACAAAGAATAGAATTCAGGGAGATTGATGAATTTAACAGAAATCAGGAATCAATACTTCAAAACCAAAAAAATGAAAAATTAGAAGAAAATGTGAAATATCTCATTGAAAAAACAACTGATATGGAAAACAGACTTAGGAAAGATAATTTGAAAATTATTGGAATACCTGAAAGTCATGATCAGGAAAAGGGCCTTGACATCATTTTCAAAGAATTACTACAGGAAAATTGCCCTGATATTCTAGAAGCAGAGGACAAAATAGAAATGGAGAGAATCCACCGATTCCCCCGAGAAAGAGATCCCAGAAAACCAACCCCTAGGAATATTATAGCCAAGTTCCAGAACTCCCAAGTAAAAGAGAAAATATTACAAGCAGCCAGAAGGACACAGTTCAAATATCGTGGAGCTGCAGTCAGGATCACACAGGACTTAGCAGCAACTACATTGGAAGCTCATAGGGCTTGGAATACAATATACCAGAAAGCAAAAGAGCTTAGAATGCATCCAAGAATGAACTACCCAGCAAGACTGAATGTCCTCTTCCAGGGAAAAAGATGGACTTTCAATGAACCAGGGGAATTTCAAAGGTTCCTTTTGGAATGGCCAGAGCTGAACAGAAGGTTTGATCTTCAGATACAGGACTCAGGTGAAGCATGGAGATTGGAGGAGAGGGGGGAAATATGAGGGACTTAATGAGGATGAACTGCATGTATAGAAAAATGATGCTGACAATATTCATATGAACCATCTCAGTTAATAGAGCAAGTAGAGGGAGCTTTTATAGTTGAAGAGCAGGAGAAAGCTGAATTTGAAGATAAAATATGGTGTAAAAATGGAGTCAATAGGAAAAAAAGGGAAATGGAAAGGGAGAAAGAAAAAGGAGAGGGGGAATAGTCCAAGATATTTCACATAATAAGATATTTTTATTACAATGAGCTATTGCAATGATATGGAAGGGGGAGGCAAGGGGGAATGAGGGAACCTTTGCTCTCATCAGAGATGGCTAGGAGAGGAAACAGCAAATATATACTCAATGGGGTATAGACATCTGGAGTAAGAAGGAGGGGGGAGCAGGGGGAAGGGGTGGGGATGTGAATAAAGAAGGAGAGGATGGACCATGGGGGGACAGTGTTCAGATATAACACATTTTCTTTTTTACTTCTTGCAAGGGGCTGGGATTGGATGGCCTGCCCTGGACCATAGGGCCAGGTGGATTCTGGGCCTAAGGGGTGGTATGAGGGCTCAGGGCTTCTTGGCCCCAGGACCAGGGATCTGTCTGCTGTGCCACTCAGTGACCCTACAGCAGAGTCAGAGTGAAAGGAGAGAGAAAATATAGTACATGGTAGTGGAGAAATAAGAAAGGAGGGAGTTGCGATCAGCAATGGCAACGTTGGAAAAATATGGAAGTAACTTTTGTGATGGACTTATCATAAAGAATGTGATCCACTCACGACAGAGTTGATGGTGTTGGAACAAAGACTGAAGCACATTTTTTGTTATTATTATTTGGGGGAGGGTGCAGGGCAAGTGGGGCTGGGTGGCCTGCCTGGAGCCACATAGTAGAATGATCTTTGGGTGTCTGAGGCCGGATTCGGACCCAGGTGCTCCTGGCTCAAGGGCCAACACTCTGTCTGCCACCCAGACACCGCTACTATTATTACTATTTTATTTTATTTTGGGTCTTTTTTTTTCTTTCTTTTTGGTTTTTGCAGCGCAGTGGGGATCGGGTGGCTTGCATGTCACATGGCTGGGTGATTATTGGGTTTACAAGGCTGGATATGGACTCGGGTGCTCGTGGCTCCAGGGCTGGTGCTTCGTCCATTGCGCCACCTGGCCATACCTACAATTATTACTATAATTTTTTTTATTTTAATTTTTTTCTCTCCCCTTTACTTTTTCGCCCAAGCGAGTCTATCTATATTCATGGGGGGAGAGGTATTTTGTTTACTTGTAAACAAGTATATTTTATTAATGTAAAAAAAACATTTGTACGAAATGAGAATAAAAAACATTAAAAAATAAAGAAAACAAAAGAAAACAAAAAAAAAACAAAAAAACAAAAAAAAATCAAAAGCATCAGCTTAGGTGGAACCAAAATGTTGGAATAAATCAAGGACTCCTGTGACCTCTCTCCTAAACCTTTCCAAATACCTTTAATTAATGACTAAACAAATTCTGGAAGGGGCAGAATCCATAAAAAGAAAAATAGGTTTTGAGATACTTAGGTTGAATTATACTTATCCCTCTAATATCCATCTTTGAAGTCAAGTTCTTAATTTAAAGGAAGTTGCATATGAATTGTATATGGTCGAAAAGGTCTCATATCAGGATAAGAGAGAAGCACAGTCCAGCACAAATGGGTGAAGACCCTGCTGCCCCAGAGAAAGAGGATCAGGAATAGGAAGCAACTAAATCAGAAGTGGCAGCAGCTGGTAAGGGGGTGGAATAAATAGTAGAAGGAGACTAGAGGGGTCTCTTTGTTAGCACTGAGATAAGACTTGCTTTGCCCATACTCAAATCTGGGTACTAGTCCTAAATGGTAGTCTCAGGACAAGGAGGAGAACTAGCACACTACAGAGCTTGCCGCCACAAGGCAGTGGGAACCCTCCTCACATTTCCAGGGCAGAGTACTGTGGTTACTCATAGACTAGAGCATAGTCCAGGAAAGCAATAAACACCTCTCCTTAGATCTTACTATCTTGGAAGAACAGAAAATGTATAGATTCCTAGAAGTATCTCTGAAGATAGTTGCACAAAACTCCAAAGCTTGGGACAGTGTGTCTAGAGGACACACTACCTTGGAAGCAGAGTCCTACTTTAACAGAGTTAAAATTTAAATAATAGACTGGAAAAATGAGTAGACAGGAAAAAAAAAATTCTGACCATATAAAGTTTCTATATTGACAAGGAAGATTAAAACACATATTCAGAAGAAGATAACAAAGTCAAATCTCCTATATCCAAAGCCTCCAAGAATTGGTCTCAGGCCCTGAAAGAGTTCAAAACGGATTTTGAAAATCAAGGAAGAAACAAAGAGGAAAAAAATGGGAAGAGAAATGAGACAGGAAAATCATGAAAAAATGAGTCATCAGATTCCAAAAATATTGAGAAAAATAATACCTTAAAAAACAGACTAGGCAAAATGATAAAAATAAGATACCAAAAAAGAGAGAAGAATGCCTTAAAAACAGAAATGGTCAAATGGAAAAGTAGGTACAAACCTCACAGAAGAAAATTATTCCTTAAAAATTAGAATTGAGCAGATGGAACTTAATGACTTTATGAGAAATCAAGAAACAATAATACAAAACCAAAGGAATAAAAATATAAAAGACAATGTGAACTATCTCATTAGAAAAATAACTGTCCCAGAAAACAGAGCTAGAATATACCATTTAAAACTTATTGGACTATCTGAAAGCCAAGATCAAAAGAGGAGCTAAACATCAAATTTCAAAAAATCATCAAGGAAAACTGCTCGATATTCTAGAACCAGAGGGGAAAATAGAAATGAAAAGAATCCATTAATCACCCCCTAAAAGAGATTCCAAAATGAAAACTCCCAGTAATATTGTAGCCCAATTTCAGAGTACCCAGGTCAAGAAAACAATGTTGCAAACAGCTAAAAACCAATTCAAGTTAGCTGGCTAGTTAGTTCTTGTCCTTCAATATCAAAGACCAAAATGACATCACTATGTTTAAGGCAAATCACAGTGTGTACAAAGTGGCTGATCAGATCAATATGAGCTCAGAATGCTCTACCACATGTCAGGCACAAATAGTCCTTGTGAACATCTGGAATGGGTACTCTAAACTTATGGATGTCATGTTTCCTTTGAGCTGCTTCAATTCTGCCTTTCTCATAGAGCCCAGCACCCTCACAGTTGAGGGCACACTATGCTGGGCAGTCTTGTGCTAATATCATCCATGCTGTACAATCAATTCTAAAGTTCTTCAATAAGACCTTCAGGGTATTGCCTCTTCTGATCCACTTGTGAGTCCTTGGCCTATGTGAGTTCTCCATAAAATAGTCCTTTTGGCAAGTGCACTTCTGGCATTGTAATAATGTACCCATTATAGTTGCACTCTCTGTAGTAATGTTGGAATGCTAGGCAGTTTAGTTCAAGAAAGGACCTCAGTATCTGTTATCTTCTCCTGCCAGGTGGTCTTCAGAATTTTCTTAAGACAAATTAAATAGAAGCGATTCAGTTTCCTGGTGTGGTGCTGGTAGACTGTCTAGGTTTCACAGGCATCCAGCAATGTACCACACAGCTCTTGGTAGTTAGTCTAATACCTCTTCTCTCCTATGCTTTCTTTTGGAACCTCCCAAAGACTGAGCTAGCTCTGGCAATGCAACCTCAATGTCAATACATACCTCTCTGGAAAGAACCCTGCTGCAGTTCCCAGAACTTGTCCACAGTACTCAGAACTCTCCATTTCCTATAATCAATGGTTCCACAAATGGATGGTGTGGTGCTGGTTGATGGAGCACCTGTGTTATGTGGTGCAATGAATTGAGTACCAGGCCTAAAGTCCAGAAGGCTCAACTTTCTGAGTTCAAATCCAGCCTCAGATACTCACTTATTGTGGGATCCTGGGCCACAGTTTGCCTCAGTTTCCTAATCTGAAAAAAATGAGCTGGGAAAGGAATAATAAACCACTCTAGTATCTTTGTCATGAAAATCTGAAATGGAGTTACAAAAAAAGTCAGACATAACTCAAAATGAAACAACTACATTAAAATAATATGGAACCAAATTCAGGATAACACAAGATTTAGCAGTTTCTATACTGAAGGATAAAAGGGCTTAGAATCTGGTATTCTAGAAGGCAAAAGAGCTTGGATTACAACCAAGAATCAACTATCTAGAAGAATTGATCACATGTTTTCAGGTGGAAAGTAGGCATTCAAAGAAATAGAAGACAAACTTTCAAACATTTCTGATAAAAAAATCCATAACTGAACAGAAAATTTGACTTTCAAATACAAGACTCAGAAAAACATGGAAAAGTAAACAGAAAAGAGAAATCAAAAGATTAATCTGTTTATATTCCTTCATGGGAAAATGATATTTGTAAGAACTTTCTAATTCTTAAGGGCAGTTAGCATTATATATAAATAAATAAATGCATTTATATATACATATATGGTGTATGTAGATATATATATGATAATATATAATATATATATTGTGTGTGAATAGGATATGAAGGGATGATATCTAAAAATGTAAAATTAAGGAGTGAGGTGGATGAACTGAAAAGAAAAGGGGGAGGGACAATGGGGTAGATTATCTCACATGAAAGAGACATGTAAAAAACTTTGGATGGGAAGAAGGGGAAGATTTGGGGGGGGGGGGGAAGTGAATGAACCTTATTCTTATTAGTACAAAAAGGAAATAACATACATACTGAATTGGGCATAGAAATCTATCTTACCCTAAAGAAAAGTAGGAGGGGAAGGAAATAAGAGAAGTGAATGATATGGGCAGGGAAAATTGGGGCAGGGAGTAGTCAAAAGTAAAACACTTTTCAGGAGGGACAGGATGAAAGGAGAGAGAAAAGAATAAAAGGGGAAGAGGATGTAAAAAAAATTTTGAAATAGGCTTCTCTGATAAAGGTCTATTTATCAAACTTGTATAAAACTGAGTCAAATTTATAAAAATAAGAGCCATTCTCCAATTAGTAAGTGATCAAAGGCCATGAAGTTTTCAGAAGTACTAATCAAGGCTATCTAAAGCAATATGAAAAGTGCTCTAGCTCATTATTAATTGTAGAGATGCAAATTGAAACAATTCTGAAGTGCTGCCTCATACCTATTAGATTGGCTAATGGGACAGAAAAGAAATTGGGAAAAATGAGACATCACTGTCCTGCTGATAGAGTTATGAACTGATTTTCAATAATTCCATAGAATGGTTTGGAACTCTGCCAAAGGACTAAGAAAGCATGTATAACCTTCGATCCAACAATGACATTATTAGGTCTGTATCACAAAAGAAATTAAAAAACAAAAAGGAAAAGTCCCTATATGTACAAAAATATTTAAACAGCTTTTTTGGTGATAGAGAATTGAAAACTGGGAGGATGATTATCAATTAGGGAAAGAGTGAACAATTTTTCACTTCTGACTGTGATGTAATTAGCATTATGCTTTAAAAAATTATAAACAGGATGCTCTCTGAAAAATCTGGAAAGACTTACATGGGCTGATGCAAAGTGAATGTTCTGTGTATAAAGTAGCAGCAGTATTGTAAGATGATCAGCTGTGAATTACTATAAGAGTTGCTAAATGGCACAATTAGTCAGGAGGACCAGGAGTTTGAATCCAGCCTTAGATACTTGACCTTTCCTAGTTGTGTGACCTTGAACAAGTCACTTAACCCTGATTGCCTCATTTCTGGAGCTGTCTCCAGTTGTCCTAATTCATGCCTGGTCACTGGATCCAGATGGCTCTGGAGAAGAAAGTGAGGCTGGTGACTTAGCACAGTACCTCCTCCCTCAAATCCATTTCATGTGCTTGTCATGGCATCACCTCCCTGATATCATGGTCTTCTTCAAGAATGAAAGACAAACATCCATCCATCCGGGAAAAGCAAAGAGATAGTCATTTCCAGAGAGGGAACTGATGGTAAAAGATGCTTTTGACACATACTTTTAAAAAATTTTTCTTTATTTTTATTGAGTTTATTTTAAATCAGTGTTTTCTTTCACAGCATGTATAACATATATTGAATTGCTAGGTGTTGGGGGAGGAAGATGGGAGGATTGCTTAAAATTGTTTTTATATGTAACTGGGGAAAAATAAAATACAAAAGAAAAGAATGGAAAAGAAAAACATTAGTTCATGTGTATAGCATTTGAGGACTACAACTTGGGCTTCTCATTACTTTTCCCAGTTTTATTTCATATTATTCCTCTTCACATATTCTACATTCCAGACAAACTAAGATAATAGCTATTCCTCAGTTTTGTTCTTGTTTATCTTTATGCGTTGGCACAGCCTTCTGGTTGTGTATTGTATTATCCCTTTAAAATGCTGCTCTCATGAAACCATTTGGTAAAAACAATTTCAAATTATACAGATAAAATGATTAAAATGTTCATACTCTTTGACCTAAATATTCTATTGTAATTTATATACCCCAAGGAGGTTATTGACAAAAAAGAAAGGCTCCATAAACACTAACATTTAAAGTAATACTTTTTTGTACTAGTAAAGAATTGAAAACAAAGTAGATACACAAATTGTGGTACATAAATGTAATAGAATATTATTCTGTTGAAATGCAGAAGAAGCAAGGAAAGACATAAGAACTGATGCAGCGTGAAGTAAGAAAAATCAAGAAAATAACATATAGAATAGTTACAACAATGTAAAAGGAAAGAATAACAACTGCAAAAATGTTAAAAACGAATGCTGAAATATGGGGTTGATGATCAATCTTAATGGACTTGCTCATTTCATCCGTGCAACAATCAGGAACAATTGTAGGGAATCTGCAATGGAGAATATCATTTGTATCCAAAGAAAGAATTGTGGAGTTTAAACAAAGACCAAAGACTATTACCTTTAATTTGAGAGGAAAAGGGTATCATATTATATAATTTTGCTATCTCTTATATGTTATTTTTTCTTTAAGTATGTGATTTCTCTCTCAAGACATTCAATTTTGATCAATGTATAGTAAAGACTATCAGACCACCTTCTGTGGGGGAGGGAAGAAAGATTAGGGGGAAAATTGTAAAATTCAAAAAAACAATAAAAAATTTTAAAAATGAATGCTGCAGAAAAAAATCACAAAAAAACATGATTGACTATAAAGAACAGATGTGACAAACAATCTTCCTCCATTCCTTTGGAGAGGTCAGGGCCAGAGATTGGAAACATTACATATAATTGATTGGGTTTGCTGATTTTTTCTACTTTTTCTTTTTTTTTCCATGATTTGTTTTAAAATTTTACTTCCTAAGAGGGGAGAGATTATATAGGTAATGTGAGATTATATAAGAGATAGAGTGTATGTATATATATATATATATATATATATATATATATATATATATATATACATATATATATATATTTGAGATTATAAATAATGTGAATATAACAGAAATTAACTGGATTGGCACCCTAAAGGAGAAACAGGAGGAAGTAAAGTGAAGTGTGATCAAATTCATATCACCAATCTTAAACACTATCTTCCTTCAGACAATGAGCTTAAAAAACCTTAGGAAACTTTTGCAGGCAGTTAGGTGGCACAATGGATAGAGCACCAGCCCTGGAGTCAGGAGGACCTGAGTTCAAATCCAACCTCAGACACTTAATAATTACCTAGCTGTGTGACCTTAGGCAAGTCACTTAACCCCATTGTCTTGCCAAAAAAAAGAAAGAATATCTTTGCAAATTACCACATTACAAACTGGTAGTCAACAAATTAATCTGGCACTGGAAAAGAAAGTGTGTTGGATCGGTGGAATACATTAGATACCCAATAAATAACAGCAAGTGATCATGTTAACCTAGTGTTTTACAACTCCATAAAATATAAGACTTTGGGACAAGAAATCACTATTTGACAAAAATTTCTGGGAAAACTAGAAAGAATTTGAGAGAAACTAGGTATAGGTCAACCTATATCATATACCAAGATAAGGAGAAAAAAAGTGTACATGATTTAAAGGAAGTATGGAATATTTTATCTGTCAGATTTATAACCAAAGAAGAGATGGAGAGCATTACAACATGTAAAATAACTAATTTTATTACATTAAATTTAAAAGGTTTTGCACAAACAAAACCAATGCAACCAAGATGAGAAGGGAAACAGAAAACTGAAGAAAAATATTTATAGCAGGTTTCTCTGATAAAGGTCTTATTTCTCAAAAACATAAAAAATAGAAAAATTTAAAAGAATGAGTAATTCCCCAATTGATAATACTCAAAGAATATGAATAAGCAGTTTTCAGATAATCAAATCTATCTATAGTCCTATAAACATATTCTGAATCACTAATGACTAGAAAAATACAAATTAATACTACTGTGAGGTACCACCTCACACCTATCAGATTGACAAAGATAACAGAAAAAGAAAAAGACAAAAGCTGGAGGGCATATGAGAAAATTTGAACAATGATGAAATTGTGAATTGATTCAACCATTCTGTAGAGCAATTTGGAACTACACCCAAAGGGCTATAAAACTGTGTACACCCTTGGACCCAACAATACCAAAAATATCAAGGAAAAAAAGGATAAGACCTATATATACAAAAAATATATATTGCAACTCTTTTTGTGGTAGAAAAAATTTAGAAATTGAAGGGTTGCCCATCAGTTGGGGAAATGTCTGAATAAGTTGTGGTTATGATTGAGAGTGAATACTATTGTGCTATAACAAAGGATAAGCAAGATGATTTCAGAAAAGCCATTTTACTCTACATACTTTCATATTTTAATAGTAGTTTATTTTTCCACAATTATATATTGGGAAACTTTTAGCATTCATTTTTATAGGATTATGAGTTCCAATTTTTGAAAATGGGAGGTAGGGGTGGCTAGGTGGCGCAGTGGATAAAGCACCTGCCCTGGACTCAGGAGTACCTGGGTTCAAATCTGGTCTCAGACATTTAATAATTACCTAGCTGTGTGGCCTTGGGCAAGCCACTTAACCCCATTGCCTAGCAAAAAATTAAAAATGGGAGGCAGTTTGATATAGTTTATACTTGTGCTATCATGTAAAATATATTTCCTTATTAGTCTGTTGTAGAAGAAACAGATCAAAGGGAAAAAATAATCACAAGAAAAAATATAATAATCGAAAAAATATAATTCAATCTACATGCAGAGTACATCAGTTCTTTGTTTGGATATGGATAGCATTTTCCTTCTTGAGTTCTTTCTACTTGTCTTGGACCATTGTGTTGCTGAAAAGAGCTTCCTTATTTATAGTTGATCATCACACAGTGTTGCTGATAAGGTACATTTCACCTTGTAACAGTTTATACAAGTCTTTCCAGATTTTTCTGAAATCTGCCTGTTTATTATTTTTATTTCACAATAGTATTACATTACATTCATATACAACAGCTTGTTTAGTCATTTGCTAACTGATGGACATAACCTCAATTTCCATTATTTTGCCACCATGAAAAAGACTGATATAAATATTTTCCCTTTAGATACTAAATGTATATTTGTGAGATGACCCAGCTCTATATGCAGATGATGGTATATTTTATTATTTATGCTTTTAAGCATGTATTGTTGTTAAAGTTATTTTAAGATAGAAAAGATACATATTTAAGATATCTAAATAGAAACACTTGGTAGAAACTTGAGAACTAGAGTGGTGAGGAAATAATATTTTCCTTCAACAGGTTCCCTCTAGAAAGACCCAAAGAAGACAAGTATAACTACATAGTGGTTTTTCTTTTTCTAGGAACCTAGAAGTGATGCCATGACATGCAAGTGATCTGGATTTAAATGAGGGAAGGTTGTGTAAGTCACCAGTCTTACTTTCTTATCAGGAGCCATCTGGATCCAGTGGCTAGATGTAGATCAGTATGA
Organism: Macrotis lagotis; assembly: GCF_037893015.1. Classification (NCBI taxonomy): domain Eukaryota; kingdom Metazoa; phylum Chordata; class Mammalia; order Peramelemorphia; family Peramelidae; genus Macrotis; species Macrotis lagotis. Next base: position 55,260,892 of record NC_133662.1, read on the forward strand.
CTAGAGATGACCCTAGAGTGAGCAACCTTGGCTTTTTGTTTTGTTTTATTTTGTTTTAAACCCTTGAAGGTTTTATTATATTAGAACACAAATTTAAGTTTTTATTATATTAATTCTCAAAAAAAAATATGACTTCATCATTGTGAACATTTCCTAGAGAGTTGTGAATTTCAATTCATCCATGACTACATATTCTTTGTGACTATTTTCCTATATTTCCCATAAGTTGTTAATTGGAATAATAATTCCAAACTCCACCAAAATGCTGTTGCCAGTCACCACTGTTCCATTCATTTTCTATTTTAGGTTTTTTTAATTGATATTGTGAAAGTTATGAGTTTTTCAACATTCATTCATATGTATATTTTTAAGTTACATAATTTCCTTCCACCACCCCACTCCCCTCAGCAAAGAAAAGTCAGGTGAATATTGTACATACATCTTTGTGTTAAGCATGTTTATAGGTTAGTCATTTTTGGTATGAGGAATTAGGATTAAGGAAAAAGAAAGAAAACCATGAGGTGTGGGGGGGATTTGTAAAACTCAAATAATATCTTTAATAAATATAAAAAAGGAAAGAAATACATAAGAGAAAAAATTTTTAAAGTGACTGTAGTGTTCATCAGATTCTGAAGGGTTATCTATTTTGTTTTGTTTTTCTTCCTCTGGATGAAGATAACATTGCCCATAGCTGGTCTAATAGAGTTGTCCTAGCTCTCTGAACTGCTGAGAGGAACTGCTTCCATCAAGGTTAATCATGTTACAATTTTGTTGTTAATGTGTAATGTTCTCTTGGTTCTGCTCCCTTCACTCAGCCTCAGATACTGTAATTCATTACATGCTCCTCTAGAGTTTTACCATGGTTTCTTAGAGAACAATAGTATTCCATAACATTCTGATACCATAACTTGTTCTACCATTCCCCAGTTGATGGGGAAATAATAGGGGCATCCACTCAATTTACAGTTCTTTGCCACTACCAATGAATATTTTGGAAAATATGGGACTTTTCACATTTTTTAAGATTTCTTCTGGATATAGGCCAGTAGTGGAATTGCTGGGTCAAAGGGTATCTTCCTTTTTATTGTTCTTTGGGCATATTGCTCTCCAGAATGATTGGATTGGTTCATAACTCCTACAGGAATGCATTAAAATCTCAATCCTCCCACAACTTCTCCAACATTGATCATTTTCCCTTTTTGTCATCTTAGCCAATCTTATAGGTGTGAAGTGATACTTCATGGTTGTTTTAATTTAGATTCTCTAATCAATAATGATTTGGAGCATTTTTTCATATGATTATATACAGCTTTAATTACTTCATTTGAAAACTGTTCACATCCTTTGATAATTTATCAATTGGGGAATGACATATAACCTTATAAATTTGATGCAATTCTCTAAATATTTTAAAAAAGAAATTTTAATCAGAATCCATTGCTGTGAAAATTGCTTCCCAGCTTTGTGCTTTCCTTCTAATTTTGGTAGCATTGATTTTATTAGTGCAAAAACTTTTTAATTTAAAATAGTTTAAATCATTCATTTTGCAGTTTATAATGTACTCTGTTTTTTGCTTGGTCATAAATTTATCCCCTTCCCATAGCTCTGACAGATGAATATTTCTTGACCTATTGATTTATCAATGATGTCATTCTTTATGTCTAAATCCTGCACCCATTGTGACACTGTTTTGGTAAAGGGAGTCCATATGGGTCCATGCCTAGGTTGTGCCATATTATTTTCCAGTTTTCCTAGTTTTTGGCAAAAAGTGAGTTCTTATCCCAGAAACTAATGTCTTTGGGTTTGTCAAACAGTAGATTATTGTAGTCATTTCTTTTGAACCTAACTTTATCCACTGGATCATTACTCTATTTCTTAATATCAGGCAGTTTTGATGACTTCCACTCCATAGTATAGTTTTAGATCTGATAGAGATAGGTCACCTTCCTTTTCATTTTATTCATCAGTTCCCTTGATATTCTTAACCTCTGATGAATTGTGTTACTATTTTTTCTAGCTTGGTAAAATAATTATTTGGTAGTTTGGTATGGAACTGAATAAGTAATTTAATTTGGGTAGAATTTCCATTTTTATTATATTAGCTAAACCCAATGATGAGAAAGGAACATTTTTCCAATTGTTTAGATATGACATTATTAGGATGAGAAGTGATTTGTAATTGTGTTCATACAGTTTTTGGGTTGCCCTGGGAGTTTGATGCCCAAGTATTTAATGCTGTCTGCAGATGCTTTAAATGGAATTTCTCTTTCTATCTCTTGCTCTTGGACATTGTTGCTCAGATATAGAAATGCTGATGATTTATGTGGGTTTATTTTATATCCTGATACTTTGCTGAATTTGTTAATTGTTTCAAGGAATTTCTAAAAGTTTTTCTCAGGTTCTCTAAATATACTATCATATTATCTACAAAGAGTGAAAGTTTTTCTTCCTCATTGCCAATTCTGATTCCTTGTTTCTTTTTTCTTTTCTCTTATTATTAAAACTAACACTTCTTGCAAATCCTTCCAGGCTTCCCTGAATTCCTCCCTCTTGGTTTCTAATTGAACAACAGTGTTCCATCACATACATATATCAATTAATAGACATTCACTCAATTTTCAATTCTTTGCCACCACAAACAGAACTGCTATGAATATTTTTGAACAGGTGATGCTTTTACCCTTTTTTCATAATCTCTTTACCAAAAGCTGGTACAGGATTTAGACATAAAGAATGACACCATCGATAACTCCAGTGGTATTGCTGGATGAAAGGGGATGCACATTTTTGTTGCCTTTTGGGTATAATTCCAAATTGCTCTCCAGAAAGGTTGGATGAGTTCACAGCTCCACCAACAATGTAATAGTGTCCCAGATTTCCCACATCCCTTCGAACATTGATAATTGTCCTTTCTGTTCATATTGGCCAGTCTGAGAGGTGTGAGGTGGTACCTCAAAGAAGTTTTAATTTGCATTTCTCTAATAATTAGAGATTTAGAGCACTTTTTCATATGACTATGTATCATTTTGATTTCCTCATCTGTAAATTGCCTTTGAATATCCTTTGACCATTTGTCAATTGGGGAGTGGCTTGTCTTTTCTTTTTTAAATTTAACTCAGTTCTCTGTATATTTTAGAAATGAATCCTTTGTCAGAAATACTAGTTTAAAAATTGTTTCCCAATTTACTACATTTCTTTTGATCTTGATTACAGTGTTTTGTCTGTCTAAAAGCTTTTTAATTTCATACAATCAAAATTATCTAGTTTGTTTTTAATGATGTTCTCCATCTCTTCTTTTGTCATAAACTACTTCCCTTTCCATAGATCTGACAGGTAAACTATTCCTTGATCTTCTAGTTTGCTTATAACATTGTTTTTTATGTCTATATCCTGTATCCATTTTGATCTTATCCTGGTATAGGGTGTGAGGTGTTGATCTAATCCAAGTTTTTTCTATACTAACTTTCAATTTTCCCAACAGTTTTTATCAAAGAGAGAGTTTTTATCCCAATAGCTGGACTCTTTGGGTTTATCAGACAGCAGATTACTATAATCATTTCCTGCTATTGCACCTAGTCTATTCCACTGATCCACCACTCTATTTCTTAGCCAATACCAGACAGTTATGATGATTGATGCTTTATAATATAATTTTAGATCTGGTAGGGCTAAGCCACCTTCTTCTGCGCTTTTTTTCATTAAATCTCTGAAGATTCTCAACATTTTATTTCTCCACATGAATTTACTTACAATCTTTTCTAACTCATTAAAGTAATTTTTTGGAATTTCGATTGGTAGGGCACTAAATAAGTAGTTTAATTTTGGTAGAATTATCATTTTTATTATATTAGCACAACCTATCCATGAGCAGTTGATAATTGCCCAGTTATTTAAGTCAGATTTTGTTTGTGTGAGAAGTGTTTTGTAATTATTTTCAAAAAGTTTCTAAGTCTGCCTTGACAGGTAGACTCCTGGGTATTTTATATTGTCTGAAGTTACTTTGAATGGGATTTCTCTTTCTAGCTCTTTCTGCTGCATCTAAAGGAGATGATTTCTTTGGTCAATTTCATAATTTTCCTGCATGACTATATTTTCTTCTTCATCTCTTCTTTGGTTTTTAAATTCTTTTTTAAGTTGTTCTGTGAGCTTTTGAATTTGACAATTCATAGACTCTTTTGAGACTACCCCTGTGGGTGATTTTTTAGTTTTCTTCTTCCAAATTGGCATTATTATCATCTTTATCTGCATAATAGTTTTCTATAGTGAACACCCTTCTAGCTTTTTTATTCATCTTGAAAAATCTGAGTTCTAATCCTGGAGGACAGGGAGTATAGACCAAAACCTTTTATGCTGGGACTGTTATCTGATCCCTGGCTTGTCTTTGATCGAAATGTTGCCCTATGCAATCCAGGTCTTCCCTTTGCAGAGTTTTATTTCCTCCTTTACATCCAGGTTCTATCTATGCAGTGGTTTGTTCTCAAGCCATCCTGTCTTTTGTCCCTTTATTCCCAGGGTTCAGACTTTTTTTGGGTTGCAACCTTCCTGCTTTCTTGCTATCTAGCTGCAAGGAACCTATGTTGTTGTCAAGCTTTTGGGACCTGGATTGTACTGTGTCTAAGTCTCCCACTGCCTTTCGTACTCTACTGTTTCATTGAACTTTACTTCATCTTTTCTCCCAAAGAGACAGAACTTTACTGAAGATACTCCATGATGTCTACCATTGAAAACTTCTTTGGATCTTGTCTTTTTATTGGTAGGATCTGTAGCTTTAATGTCTGTGTGGAGGCTTCATTAGCTTCATGCAGTCATCTTGGCTCCACCCTGGAAGTGACCTTGGTATAAAATAAGAATTATAATAGTACAAACCTCCCAGGCATATTATGATGATAAAATGAAATAATATTTGTTAAGTGCTTAGCAAACGTTTAAGAACTATATAAATGCCCATCAACTGAGAAATGACTGAAAAAGTTGAGATATATGATTGTAATAGAATACTGTTGTATAAGAAATGATGAGCTAAATAATCTTAAATATAGATAGACTTGCACAAAATAATGAAGAGCAAAATGAACAGAACCAAGAAAATGTTGTATACAGTAATAGCAATATTGTTTTAAGAACAACTTTGAGCTAATAAATTATAAATACCCAAATAAACTACAAAGCAAAATGTTATCTGCATCGAGAGAAAGAACTGATAAATATAAATGTATTTATTTATGCCTAATGTTAGTCAGTTCTAGAACAGGAGAGAGGGACAAAAAAGAAATTTACAAAATAACTTTATCATATATTTAAAAGGAATAACAAATTGTAAATAATAGATTTTTGGTTTCATTTGCAATCTTTTTTATATTATGTAATGCTGGCTTTATTCCATAAATTTTTAAAAAAGAGAAATAAAATAATATATATATATATACTAGCTACTATCATTAGTGTTGTTTTTGTTATTATTATACAAAGATATATTTCTGGATGTATAAATATATATGTGTTTTGTAAACATACAGATGGGATAAATATATATATATATATACATACAGATAGGATTATATATACATATAATATATAGATGCATGTGACTTGTGTAAGTATATATGTGAAAGAATATGAACTCCTGGATGTTGGGAGTATTTTTCATCTTTCATTCCTATTTAGAATGAGAAAAATTATTGGGAGAATTTTTTTCCCAACTGTGTCTCCAGCACCAAGAATAGCACCTGTCACATAGTAGACTCTTAATGTTTGATTGAATAAATGTGTATTTAATATTTAAAACAACTCTGGGGTTTCAGAGGTATGGAGAGGAATAAATCTAGGTTTGAAGTAGGTCATGACTACTTGTGATAGTACAGAATGGTATAATAGAAAGACTTCTGGTCTTGAAATCAGGAGACCAGTGTTTAAACCCCAATTGTTTCTTGTTACCTGTGTAGCCATGAACAAGTTGCTTAAACTCTCTGTGTTTGGCACCTCCTTTGTGAAATGAGGACAAGAATCCACTTTAATAACATAAGATTATTGTGGGGAAAGTGCCTTGCAAACATCAAAACAAAATATAAATCGAAATTATTATTATTAGTGGTAATAATATATATTAATAATCTGCCAATCAATCATAAGTATTTATCAAGAACTTAACATTCCAGATGCTGTATTAAGCAGTGGGGTTACAAAGAAAGGTGAAAGATGGTCACTGTTCAAAAGGATTTCACAATGTAATGAAATAAATCAGTGAATATGAAAATTTTAATTTTAATACAATATAATAAATTATAATGTTAATAACTGATCATCTAATATCAAGATCAGAATGGGAGTTTTCTGCATTCCAAAGCAATATATTATTTCCTCTTCAGAGATCTAATAACACCCAAATCTCATTTGAAATATTAGTCTATCCACAGTAACAGAGATTTAGCCTCAGAGGTCTAGGGAATGAAAAAAGGGTGTTGAATATGATATTACCATTTGTGCCCATCCTGTAGTAGAGCTTCTGAGCTCATGCTGATTGACCTGATCAGCCATAGTCAGACATACTCTACCTTAACTCCATCATAATAATGTCATTTTCTCAAGAATGAAGGACAGCAACCAACCAACCTCAAAAATCCTAAAGGTAGACAAATAGACAAACCCCTCCAGCATATCTATTATCCATGATAGCTATTTTTTTTCTTAGTTCAGGTCTGAGAGTTCATCAGTGCAGAGATTTTAATTTATTATCTTAAGAGAGCTGTCTGGGTCACTGAGGAACAGTAGTGTGTTGCTAAATGTTCAACAACAATCTCTCATGGGGGAAAGGAGGGGATTATATACAACATACTTAATCTGCATTATTAAAATTTTCTCTATCACTTTCTTCAGTCTTTAGACAATCGACAGAACAATAATCAAACCCCGATTTATTGAATTTTCCAATTTGCCAAAAATTCTCACAATGAGATCAAGTAATTTTATCCATTACAGTTAATATATGTCAAATTCAGGACCTGAAGCCTAAGATCAGCTCTTTATCCACTGTGCTGAAATAGATCTGAGATCTACTATTTTAATTGAAATCTTTTCCCAGCCCAATTCTAAAAACATAGGAAGCATGAAATCTTAGTATTAGTATTGGGACTGAAATTAAGACCTGCTCATTCATTTTAGAAATAAGAAAACTGAGATCCACCAAAAGAAAAGACTTTGCTCTCAAGATTTCTTGGTGCAGAAAGGTTCCAGCCCTTTCTCTAGAGGAGCTGCTAGTACCTGGGTTGAATTTTGTACTTCCTCAATTCCCTTCTAGCCTAATTGTTATGGAGGGCAGCTAGGTGGTGCAGTGGATAGAGCACTGACCATGAAGTCAGAAGGATGAGAGTTCAAATCCAGATCAAGCACTTAACACTAACTAGCTGTATGACCTTAGGCAAGTCCCTTAATCCTGGTTGCCTTTCATCCAAGGCCGTCTTCAGTCATCCTGATGCATGTCTGGCCACTGCACCTAGATGATTCTGGAAGAGAAAGCCAGGCTGATGATTTAGCACAGTCCTCCCCCACCTCACTCAAATCCAATTCTTGTGCTTGTCATGGCATTACTTCATTTATGTCCTGGTCTTCTTCAAGAATGAAGGGCAAATATCATCATCATCATCATCATCATCATCATCATCATCATCACTTGTTATGGAATAATGTTTCAGTTGACTATCTGACCCAAGAGCTATCATCACACATGGGTTACCAACTTTTAATGAATTCAAATACTATCAGATTCACTTATGATTAAAATTAAATTGGATATAAAATTTAATTATTTAATGATTCAAAGACACTGCCAATCAGTGGCACAGTTAACAGAATCAGTTACTTTTGCATTGTCCTTTAAGTGAAGAAAGCTCACAAAATTTGAATGAAAGTTAGGTTGATCCTGTAAAATGGTCTAGACATTCCTTTCTGGAATAAATCTCTATATTTTGCTTTTTTTTTTCTTGCACAGAAGTAGAGTATAAAATGCATAAGTTATTTGGGTTGTCTGATTTTTTGGGTTCTAGATAAAAAGGAGCAACCATTTCAAGAAACATTTATGTCTTACGGAATCATTCACAAACAGGAAATTAAGACTAGTTTCTGTAATAGGAATGACAAGGAAAATGTCAGTAGGGGGAAAATAGCTACCAGAGTTGGAACTATTCCCACACATAAGGTTTAAATATTCCTTTATAAGAGTTATGTGCTTACTTTTATAAGTTGCCTAGATATAGATGTATATATACATATATATGTACATATATGTACCTATATAATTTTAAAACCGGTTTACTGATTGTGAACATACATTGCCACTAAAAAAAAACTCAGCATTTCATAAATCTTCAGCAAGTCATGCAGCAAATTCCTGTGCTAGTAGCAAGGAATACAGATCATTCTTGGTCTGTGAGATATAGAAGATTAGGTATTACACATAAAGAGTTTAAACTTCTATTCATTTAGAATCTTATGAGGAGTTTCCTTCTACTTTAAGGATATATTCTAAATACAAGACAGCAATGTTGATGATGCACTGAATAAAGGGATAGTGATTTGAAAGACAGTGCATTTTGATAGTAGTAGTTATATCAGTCATGTCCAAATCTTTGTGATCCAATTAGGGGTTTTCTCAACAAAGTTATTAGAGTGCTTTGCTATTTTATTCTCCAGTTCATTTTTCAGATGAGGAAACTGGGGCAAACAGCATTAAATGACTTGCCTAGGATCACCTAGACAATAAGTATCTGAGACCAAAATTGAATTCTAGCCTTCCTTAGTCTAGTCCATGCTCTACCAACTGTAGCACCTAGATACCCCTATTTTGATAATAGAATTTATTTCAAAAGATCTACGATTTCATAGAGTAAGCCTTCCACTGTATCAACACAAAAGGTAAACCCAACATCTCTTAGTGAACAGTGATACTAAATGGCAGTAGAAAAACAACCTTTTAGCATTTTTTTTTATCTTCTGTTCATGAACTTCTCCAAGCTTAAGTAGGTAATTTTCTGGTAAAAGATTAATGGGCAGAGTCCAGAAGTTTTCCAGTTGGTAGAATTTTCTAGAGCTTGTCTCCATAGATATGGCTTTCAATAGACTAGGATTTCCTCCACAATAAATAAGGCATCTTTCATACATACAGCTAAGTTTCTCTTCTTTTATTTTTCTGTCCAAAATGGCACTAGAAGTTAAATGTTAGGAAGAAGTTATTTTTTTTTCCTATCTAATCTATTACATAGAATGCCAAAAATCTGGCAAAGCATTTTTTACAAGCTGCAAGATTTTAATCCAATTTTATAGACCTAATAAGCTTCAAGGAGTCCAGATATATTTATACAAGTTCCATTTCAGTGCCTTTATGATTTGACTTCCTAGAAAAGTTATTACTAACATTCTATTATTTGAAATAGACATGTTAGCTCGGTAAGCCTTCTAATATATTGCCAGTCATGGGGGAAAAAAAAAATAGGTCAGATTCTATTTCCTGATTCAGAATGACACTAAGGAAAGTTATTTATTATCCTTAGTTAACTCTAGGAAGTTCAGCCTGTTATATTTATATATTAATTGTTATTTTCTGAGTCTTCCAGAAGGTAGAAAGGTGTTTGGGATTCAGTCTGGTGGCAAACAATTAACCAACTTTCTCAATAGTCATAACCCTAGATTCCAAGGGCTACTTTGAGAGAGAATTCTTCCAATCTAATCAATTGAAGCTCAACTGCTCAGTGGAAAGAAAGCTATTCCATAGATGGTGTTTTGATTTGAATGTGTAATTTAGATTCTGAAATTCAAAGTCTCTATTAGATGAATGCCCCCTGCCCAAATGCCTTAATTCATGTAACATAAATTTGAGGTTCTAGTGGGTAGTCAATTATCATTCTAATCATTTTAAATATGCCACTACCTAGATATGGCATAGCAGAGCAAATTGTAGAAAGTTGGAAAAATATTAGGACAGGAGAAAAGAGGAGTGATTTTAATGATTAAGACATGAAAAAATTAATAGATTTACACGTGTACTCCTCAGAAATACTGTAAAATCCCAATGGTAGAAATAGAATAGCTAACATCTGTTACTTAATGGTCATGGTAAAGAGAAGAGGAGGTTGTCTCAATTATGCTGATGAAGTTATAAGCAAGCCAGTAGTCACCCTTTTTTTTTAAAGTTTTTTGCAAGGCAAATGGGGTTAAGTGGCTTGCCCAAAGCCACACAGCTAGGTAATTATTAAGTGTCTGAGACCAGATTTGAACCCAGGTACTCCTGACTCCAAGGCTGGTGCTTTATCCACTACACCTCCTAGCTGCCCCTAGTAGTCCCCTTTTAATCCAAACTGGGTTCTGAATAAAATTTGTTTCACCCAGCAGACAACTTCTATGGAAAGTTGGCCATGGGAAGAAGACAATAACCTTTCCTTACCCTTTTCTCCCATCCTTTAAAATTTTAGCTTTCTTTATTTTTAGTTCAATTTTAATAAAAACTAACCAAGCTAAATTCACTGGAGTCAGAAAAGGGGTAATTTTAATTAACTGTTCTCTGAAAGGAGCTGTAGTTGTATTGAGATTTCTGTGTGACTCACTTGGGTCATTGTCTTGCTATAGAGCAACTATGGATGCAGGAATAATTATCCTGCTTTCAGAGCAATGGTTTAGAAATTACTCACATTAAAGGAAATGAATGCTACCTTAAAGCTTTCTCATATAATCAGGAACTTTCTATGACACTGTGGTAACAGGCTCAGTGCAAGAATAAGACTGTTTGTTTTTTATCATTTGGGATTAATGCAAATTCACTATCAGAAAAGCTAGAGGAGAATCTTTTAATTTTTTAAAAAGTATTATCAATTACTATTTTAATATAAACCATTACTGATTCAATCTTCTACTAGTGAAATATCAATCTAATGCCTCATCATATTATAGAGGTGACTGAATTCTCAAAGGTTGTAACAGTGGAGTTCAAACTTTGCAAAGTCTTTACCAAGTCAGAAAAGATTTGTTTACAGAATTTCAAAATTGAGGAATTTATTCATTCAACAAGGATTTATTATATACTCCAGTTATCTGCCAATGACTATATTAGGCTATGGATATACAAAGCAAAAATAGTCCCTGCTTTAAAAGCTTGCACTTTACAAGGGGAGGGGAGAAGTACTATGTCTGCTTTGGAGAAAAGGAGAGCCCTAGCAAGAAGACTCAGGAAAGGGTTTGTGTAGAAGGTAGCTCCTGAGTTGAGCCCCAAAGGAACTTGGGATTTTTGAAGAGACAGAAGTGAGGAGACTCATAGATCTAGTATTAAAAAGGATGGCATATGCCATCAATTTCAAAATCCTCATTTACAAGTGAGGAAATTAAGATCTATAGAGGTTGTGACTTGTAGGTAGATGAAGTCAGATCTGACTCTAGAGCTAATTCTCATTCTATTATTTGATGTCACCTCTTCTAGACAAAGGGCAAGAACTTCAACAGACAGGCCCAACAATGGAATGTTTAATCATCAGGGTAAATTTTGAAAATTAGCCTAAGGGTGAGAGAGGGATTCATTCCTAGAAAATTGACTAATAGATGAAGAAATATTTGGGACTAAAGCAAATTAAGAAAACTTTGCTAAATAGGCAGCATCCCCAAAGGAAGTAGTTAAATGGTGTAGATAGAATACCAGGACTAGAGTCAAAAAGCTATTTTCCTGAGATCCAATCTGACTTCAAACACTTAATTACTAACAATAGGAACCTGAGCAAGTCACTTCACTTTGTTTACCTCAGTTTCCTCTTCTGTAAAATGGACTGGAGAAAATATCTTTGATAAGAAAACCTAAAATGGGGCTACAGGATCAGACACAATTGTAAGAACTGAATAATAATAAAGGGGTATTGTATTTGAAAGCTGCATTGGTAGAGGAGTTACTCATTCTCTTAAAATCCCATATTCTTGGAGTGGAATTTTAATATAAATAAACCTACCTAAAAGAGACCAGACAGTCATTTTCTGAATAGTACAAACAACAGTCACAGACAGAAATTGATCCATTATAGCAGGGGCTTAAATTGTGGACAGAACACTGAAAGGCTAATAAAATGCCACATCCATTGATCAATTGGTAAATGTTTACTGAGCTCCTGCTAAGCCATTGAATTATCTCTTGGTTTTTTGATGTCTTAACCTCAGTTAATTCAGCTTGAGATGCTGAAAACTAGGGATACATTCAAATTACTTGGTTTGAAAACATAAAGAAGGAAGAAGAGGAGTAAAGAATTGTGTGAATCTCTTGAATTTTTCTTTCCCATTTGAAATCTCCCAAGTGAGATTTCAGGATAGTTATGGAATACAGTGAGTAGAATTCTGAATCTGGAGTCAGGAAGACATCTTCATAAGTTCAAATCTGGACTCAGATACTTAATACTTATGTGACACTAGGCAAAGTCACTTAACACTGCCTCAGTTTCTCAATTGTAAAATGATCTGGAGAAGGAAATGGCAACCCATTCCTATATCTTTGCCAAGAAAATCCCAAATGGGATCACAAAAAGTTAGAAGGGAGATTTCAGAAAGAATCCAAAAGGAAAAAAGGACTGTCAAAGCAATTTTAAAAGTAGGAAAAGAGCATACAACTTAATTCATGTAAAGGGCAGAATGGAACTGAATAGGAATAGGGCAAAAAAATTTTAGAGATAACCCAAAATAATAAAAAATGTACAAGGGATAAAGATAGAAAAATGATAGGATTAGTCTGAGTTCAAATTCTTCTTGAATTGAATTCCTGAATTCAAATAACTTCCTGAAGTTACTAGCTATATGAGCTAGGGCTTCATCAACTACAAATGGAACCAACTCTGGGTCTACCTCCTAACTCACTAAAAAGGTGGGATCCACCAAATGCACAATAAGCTACCTAGGTTCAAGGTACAGTGCGGGTCTGTATTCCTAAATCTATAATTCTACACTCCTAAATCTTTAAATACACTTCATAAGACCTTACTGTTGAATTCCCTTTATCAACTTGCCTATAACCAAAGAAGTTCAGAGCAAAGAAATCTAAGATGGCATCATAAAAATAACAACAAATTATTATATACTTAAATATGGGGCACATTAGTGTGAGTGGGAAGAATAAGCATATGTATAATGTACACTGTTAGATAGATAAAAATATTGGAAACATATGGCTAAGACATAACAAGCTTCTGGCACTTTAGGTCCTTGAAAATCTTTTCTCTACCTGTGACATCCTTCCACTGGTCCTCTCTGAATGCATTATCTTAGATAGGAAAGTCCCTCATCTAGGTTTCCCTATGCCTGTTCTCTTAAAACTTCATTTCTGAATTTTAGAGCTGGCTTTCTTTTAGATCAATAGCTAGCTCTCTTTTTTTACTACCATGGACACACTAAACAAAGCAATCTTCTGCCTCCACTCTCTTTTCATTCTATTCCATGTTAGGTTTGGTTTCTTCTACTGCATGAATCATTGTAAGACACTGTATACTATAATGAGGGAATGGAGAAAGAATCTTTCTCACCCATCTGCTCATTCTGATAGACATCCAATGGAAAAGCAAAGTACAATTTCCTCTGAAGAGCTAGAAGACTGTTACCTTTAATTTTAAAAAGTTATTATGGGGGCAGCTAGGTGGCGTAGTGGATAAAGCACCAGCCTTGGAGTCAGGAGTACCTGGGTTCAAATCCGGCCTCAGACACTTAATAATAATGTGTGGTTGGGCAAGCCATTTAACCCCATCTGCCTTGCAAAAAAAAAAAAACCTAAAAAAAAGTTATTATGTAATTTTGCTATCTCTTATATTTTATCTTTCTTCCTCAAGGATATGATTTCTTTCTCATTACATTCAACTTAGATCAATGTATATCATGGAAACAATGTAAAGACTAACAGACTGCCTTCTGGGTGGGGAGGGAAGCAAGATTAGGGGGAAAATTGCAAAATTCAAAATAAAATCTTTCTTTAAAAAATAGTTGTGGTCAAGGCAAAGGGTTTGTTTTTTTTTTTGCATTTACAATGCTACAACTGCATAAATTTATTTCCTAATTCTCTTCACTTAAATCTGCATCAGTTCACATAGTTCTTCCCAGGATTCATTGAAACCATTCCTTTTATCATTTCTTATAGTCCAATAGTATTCCATTATATTTATGAACTATAATTTATTCAGTCATTCTCCAATAGATTCATTCATCTCTTTTTCAGGTTCTTGCTATTATAAAGAAAGGTTTTTATAATTTTTATATATATATATTTGGATCTTTCCCCTCTTTATCTGATTTCTTTAGAAGTGTCTTTGTGTTTTAAAGGACCACTAGATTCAGAGATGAACCTTTGGTCAATGGATGCTCTTTAAATCGATCCAAATTGCCAAAGAAAATTCTTCATACTTGCTTTAAAATTTTACCATCTTTTTGTTTATATTATCTAAACCTTTACATTCTGTGATTTCATCAACTGAAGGGGGAGGTGGGACAGTCAACTGCCAATGACTTCCTAATGAACTCCACCCTCATTATATATGAAATGAGCACTTGTTCCACTGTATTGTTGCAATGGTCAAATGAAATGTTTGTATGGGAAGCACTTTGCAGACCCTAAGGCTCCATATAGGAAGCACCATAGTATAGTGATGGAGAGCCCAACTCAATTTCAGAAAAATCTAGGTTAGAGTACCATTTCTAATACATAATGGCTGTGTAATCATGGATATATTCCTTAATCTATCAGTGTCACCAGGGAATTTTCAAACCCACTTTAGAGTAGCTATGGGCTTTGGGTGGTAAAGAGATTTTCCTTGTCAGCAGTTGCTTATACCAGTAGAATCCCAAGTCTCATACAAAACTGAGGGGAAATCCTATATAAGGGACCACTAATACCAGGAATGACCTCAGAAATCATCTAGCCCTACTCTTTCATTTGACACATGAGAAAACTGGGACTTTGTGAAGTGAAATAACTTGCTTAAACTCAAAGTATCAGTACAATTTGGTGCAGAAGACAGGAGAAAGGAAGAAATAGTGCAATGATATTTATTAAAATGATTAGATGCATAACATCATTACCTTCATACAGCATTTCCAATCAAAATTAATAGGATGAAGAATTTGAGATGATGCTTTAAATTAACAAAAAGAAAAATAATAACTTATGGGCAAAAGTTTTCCCTATTTGTTTTTAAACTTGTTTTTCCTTACTTGATCTGTGACTTCTCTATAACAAGAGTAATCAAGGAAGACCCCAAAATGTTGAATGGACCCCTGTAGTAGGATATGGGAATTATTGGCATGGTCTCTATAATGACTGTACCATATGTTAAAAGTTCCCTTCCTCACGGGGAGCAGGACAGTGGAGCTACACAACAACCAGCCAATTAGAAGGATTTCAGAGGGTTGCCTGATCCTTTGCAAGTGAACTCTAGTAGAATCTGGAGATGTCTGTAGCTGTCAGAAACCACAGAACCAGCTTTGAACAGATCAAGGGCAACTTTGAGCAGTAGTTTCAGACTCCCTCTCCCTTGTAAGTTCCTCTTCTCAGACAGTAATTGCTTTTAATTGGTGAACTGGACTCTTTCATTTCAGGTCCCTATTTTGGGCCTGGAGCACTCTTTTAACATAAGATATGAACAATAGTAGCAAAAGAACAGGAATGAATGATTGAAAATGTCTTCTAAGAGGGAATATTCATATCAATGATTAAATAGAATCATTGATATATTGGGTTTTAATGCTACTATTCCTTGTTTTTTTTTAATATGGAGGTGACCCAGAAAGGAGTACATAGAATTTAGAGATAAAAAGGATCAAAAATTATTTCATTCAAACTGAGGCCCAGAGAAGAGAATCTATTTGCCCAACATTAAAAGCTACAATTAAAAATTGTTTCATTTAGACTTGAACTCTAGGTCTTCTGATTCTAAATTCATTGGTCTTTCTATTATGCCAGGATAAATTTTCAACTTGAGTAATAGTTTTTCACATTTTTTTCTTAGTAATTGACTTTAGTTTTTTTTTTCATTTTTTTATTTAGAATTTAACAAATGCCAAATAAAATTAACATTTCAGTATCTGACAAAAACTGATTTGATCTTTATAGACTGGCTCTGGACTCCCAAAATTATCATCCCCATTCCATTTCCAGATGAATGCAGGATCCAAAACTACATCCTTATTTAGAGATCCAAATCCTTGCATGGATTCTTCGTTTTGGTCTATACTCCCAGAGACTGTTTTGTTTCTTTTGGAAATTCTTTTTTTTTAGGATTTTGCAAGACAAACGGGGTTAAGTGGCTAGTCCAAGGCCACACAGCTAAGTAATAATTGTCTGAGGTCGGATTTGAACTCAGGTACTCCTGACTCCAGGACTGGTGCTCTATCCACTGCACCACCTAGCTGCCCCAAGAAATTCTTACTGATTGAACTATACTGACAATTCCTGTTACTCTAACCTAAATCCAACAAATTCTACTTTTGAATAGGGAAAATAAGAGGTAGTAAAGAGGACTAAATACCATTAGTACTCAAGTTAAACCTTTCTCTGTGACACAGAAGAACTGAAGGAACAATAAAAAATGAGATTCTTTTAAAAAATGGGATATAAAGGCAGACAAAAGGATATACTCAGAGTCTATCAATAAATGAGAAAAGAAAAAAGTTTCTATTAAAGCTAAGGGATGTCCCTTATTATAGATCTATCTCCCTAATAGATCTTACTACATTTACTCTCTCCTCCTTCCAACTCAATCTTCAAGGGCCAGTCTTATTTTCTTTATTCACAAATCTGCTACAATACCCTTTAATGGTTCCTTGTGCCTCCCAAGGTTCAAGTGCCCTAACATCAACTTCAATATCAAGTTCCATTTTACTTTTTTTCAGCCTTATCTCATATTACCTTTCTCCATTTATTCTATGATCCATACAAACAGATCTATTTTTCTACCCACCAAAAAAGATTTGTGTTATCTCAGCTCTCTACCTTTCCTCACACAACTCTTTCTTTCCCTATTGATTTATTGCTCACTCCCCTCAAATGTCAGCTCAAAAGTCAATGTTTGTCCTTTAGTCTCGAAGAGGACCATGACATCAGGGAGGTAATACCATGATAAGCACATAAATTGGATTTGAATGAGGGAGGTGCTATGCTAAGTCCTGGCCTCATTTTTTTCCTCTGGAGCCATATGTTCCAGTGACCAGATATGAATCAAGATGACTAGAGATAGCTTTGGATGCGAGGCAATCAGGGTTAAGTGACTTGCCCAGGGTCACATACCTAGTAAGTGTCAAAGGTCTGAGGCTGGATTCAAACTCCTGTCCTCCCATTCAAAGGCCAGTGCTCTTCCACTGTACGCCACCTATAACTTACATAGCACTTAGTTTTGCACTAAGTATGCCTTTTTTCCATACTAGACCATAAACAAATAAAGGAAAAGTGCATCTTATAAAAATTTTGCATCTTTACCATCACCTAGTTAAATAATCTATATCTAGTATGCATTTTATAAATATCATAAATAAATTTATAAGTAAATAAATATAAATATTTACATAAATAAAATGAACTTAATTGAAATAGCTCTACCTGAAAAAGAGTTAATATGATTATAGGGGAATTTAAATCTTTCTTATAGAACCCACTAAATGTTGATTTTCACCATAGTCTTCTGGGCTGATATTCAGATAGGGCCCACATGTGTGAACAGACAAAAGCACAACAACCCAGTGCCACTTCATATTTAATTAAGACTTGCATGAATTTCATTTTATTTATCTCAACAACATTTTAGTTTTGTCTTTTTTTTCCCTCTTTCCTTTTTTTCTTCTCTTACTTTCCTTTAGCCAGATGGTGGGAATTCCCATTACATCAAGTGCATTCTTCTTCCTTTGCATTTCTTCCTTCTTATCTCCCTCACCCCACCCCACCACCAAGCCAGTCCTAGAGCTCTTCTAGAGAACAAGAAGCCCCACCACCACTGGAGGCATCCTCTCCTTTTATCTTCCCCTTTTCCTTGGGTCACTCAACTTCTTACAAGGTTACCAAGATATGGAAGTAAAACACTATACATCTTCCAATATGCTGGAAAATTCACCATCTACTTCATTATTGCCCTATAAAGTCCTTCAGGTCTAATCACGTACCCTTCCTCTACTTGACTAACTGATGTAACTAAGAATGATTTGGGGCAGCTAGGTGATGTAATGGATAGAGCACCGGCCCTGGAGTCAGGAGTACCTGAGTTCAAATCCGACCTCAGTCACTTAATAATTACCTAGCTGTGTGGCCTTGGGCAAGCCACTTACCCCATCGCCTTGCAAAAAAAAAAAAAAAAAAAAGAAAGAAAGAAAAGAAAAAAGAAAAAAATAATAATAAATGGACCATCTATCCCACCATTGAATCTTTAGAATTTTCAGCTTAAGGCAAGATTCAGTTTTCTTTTATAGGCTATCTCCCCCATTGTGAGTACGCGATCCCTGAGGACAATTATGACTTGTATTTCTTATTTCCATAGTTAGCATTTAATTAAAAAAAAACTTTTTCACTCTTTTCCCCCCTTTCTTCCTATCTTCCATGAACCACTCAGGAATTTAGTGGCATTTATGAACACGATGATCTACTTATGGGCATAGAAGATGTGTTCAATTCCAAGTGTTACATTCTAGCATTTTTATTTTACAGATGAGAAATTATTCTTACGTCTGTACTATGCCAAGACAGGTAAATTAATTTATTGAAGGTGGCAGGATCTGATTGAAAATTCACAATTCCCAAGTTTACTATCTGCAACTTAGCCACTGGGCTATTTGTGTCATTGTTATGCATATTTGTCCCACTTTATGACTGTATTTCACATTAATATCCTTGGGAATGATTTATTATTTTATAAAACTGCATCTCCTGGTTGTTGCTGTTTTCCCCTCTTCCCCTTGCCTACTCAGTGTTTGATTTCCCTATATTTTCTTCTGTCCCTGGTGCTATAAAACTAAAGTTTCTGCTTCATTTTTTCAGCTATTCCATTAATTTGATGTTTACTCCTCATTCCAATTCACTAATAAAAATGCTAATTACAACTATAGCTAATACCGACTGCTGAGGCACCCCACTAGCTACTTCCCACCTCCAAATGGATCACTCTCATTTATCATTAGGCTTTGCTTAGTCAGCCAGATTTCAATACTCTCAACAGCTTTTCTCCAAGTCCAATGAACTCCAAAGACACTGCATCCAAGGCTTTAGAAAAACCTATATGGAGAGCAAAGTTATTATCTCCTGGAAGGGAAATATTAAATATTAATATTATTTGTTTTCATTTGTTTTCTATTTTATCTATTTTTAAAATGAGCTCATAGATTTTTCTTTATTTCACCTCTCAGTATTAATGTCATGCTTTTAATACTGATTGCTCCCAAAAGGTGAGTGGTTCTCAGTCTTCACTTCATTCCTCTAGTTATGCTGAAATTATTTCTCTTCTAAGCCTATGACTATCTTTATAATTTTGCAAAGGGACTTAGGGAAGGTTTTATAAAATGTGTCATCTATACCTGCACTCTTAGCTATATTTTAACATTCTATGCACCATATCTTTTTTCTTATTTTCTTAAAACCTATTTTGATTAATTCTTCAGTGCTTTGAACTGTTAAGATTTTCTTTACAAAAAGAATTGGTTTAAATGAGTACATTACCTTGAATTCTTTTTAAAAGGTCTCATGAAGACTATGCAATACTCCATTTCTTAGCATATTTCCTTTTCTCATTTCAAGTTCAACTTTCCTCACTGTTAAGCCATATATTCATTTTAGTTGTTTTCAAAACATCTTGTTTTAGAAAGAAGTTCAACCTTGGGAGGAAGAGTTAACTGCTCTACAAGGATATAGAAAATATCATGGGATTTATAAATAGAAGGGACCTTGGAAATTATATAATCACAGGTCTTGAATAAATGAATAAACTGAATCCCATAGAGATAAAATGACCTGTTCCAGGAAACACAAGTATAAATAACTGAGACAGGACTTGTACCCATGTCCACTGGCTCCAACTAGTACAGATTTCACTATATTTTACTACCTATCTATGTCAGGTGCAGAAAAGATTTTTTTGACAAAATAAGGCAACCATTTATGTTGAAAAATAGTATCTTAAAAATAAAGACCTTTTCCAAACCCTTCATTTTACACAGGAGAACAAATCCCAGTAAGGTTAAAGAATTTGTATAAAATCACAAAGGTAGCAAAAGAGTTGTACAAAACTGAACTTAAGACAGCAAATTCCATTTCTTTCCCTTTGGTTGAGATGAAGCCAAAACTTTCAAATTATGATGAAATTTCATCAAGTCAGTAGATCTGTTATCTCATCAATGCTGTATTCCCTCCAATTGTGGATGTCAATACTCATCTGCTTTGCAACTCTTATCCAAGCTTTCCCATAAATCTTTCATCAAAAGTACATCTAATATAATGGAAGCCTTTTCCTAGTCTTGTTCTTGAAACAAAACTGCAAGCAGACCGTACTTCATTCTTGATACTATCCATTCTTGATACTACTGGTCCACCTCCTTTTCTTATCATATGATCAGAATGATGTATTTTATATCAGTTCTTTGGAGCAATTCTTTGTTCCTAAAATGTCATAATCTACTATGATCACCTTGTGTCTGGCCATCATTTTTAAGTGTTCTTCTGTCTGTATTCTTTGGAGACTATGAGATTCCATGTTCGGTGGATATCACCAAAAAAAGGCTAGCATTAAAAATAAGGATTTTTTTTTCCTCAAGAAAAAGCTTTGAGGTTATTGAAAGCACTGCACAATTTTTCAAATGCAATCCAGTCCACTCTTCTCATCCTTGTTTCACTGTTCATTATCAGTCTATGGTGTCTTGCTCAGGAAAGGCATACTGATGGATCAGCTCAATGAGCTGTCCATCTAACTACTTATTACAGCGTTGATAATAGGCATTCTTTCTCCATTTGAGTTTTCCCCCCTTTGGGGGGAAATCTTTCAAATTATTATATGATTCATTGAGAAGTCTCAACAATATTCTAGGACTGAATGCAATTAGAACAATGACTTCTACAAAGAGAAACATTGTATAATCAAGTCAGTAGGCCTCTAATTTTATTATGCTAATAATAATTATTATTATTATTCTAGAAACCTTGACATTACTGCAAAAGCAATGAACAGGCTAGGACATAGAGATTATGGGGAAATTCATTCTATGGGAATGAATGCTCTATCTAAGAAGGGTAATGAAAAGCTTGCAATACTTGTTCTAGACTGTTCCAATCATATTTCAATCACCAGGCCCCATTCACTATAACTCTATCAATCTCCCTACTTTGAATGTATACTGAAATTATTAATTTCCATTTGTGTTTCAGCTCTATGCAAAACCAAATTTATCCTTTGCCTTTTCAGTCCAGTTGTAAGATTATAAACTCCTCAATCATACTCTCCTTGATTGGAAAACATGCCTATTCATGTATCCATGGTCCAGTTCTCTTATGTACACAATAAAAACAATGCCTTGACTAAACTGTAAATATGTAGAAGATGCAGTAACATCTTCCAATTCTCCATAAGGAAGCCTTCTTCCATGTAGACTCTATTAAACCAGCTTCATAATAGTGGCAAACAACTCCGGTAAGTATAAGGCACATTGGAACAATCACAAGATGGAAGTTTTCAGTGTTGTTCCATCATTAAAGGATTTTATATGATAGAGTTTTTAAAGTGGAATTTTGACCTACCAAATTAAATGTTTTTTATAGTAACTAAGCAAGTATGATGAGAATAAGTAATTTATACCTTTTAGACCACTGGATACCAGGCAATGATTGCCTCTGTTTTAGAATAATGTGTGAAAACCTTCCTGTATCCTGCTTCAAAAATGACCTAAATATAGGCATCAATTATTTTTTAAATTGTACAATCACAGAATTTTATTTAAAAGTCAATAATAATAATAATAATAGCTAACATTCATAACAAGTTTTATAATCATTTAATGTGATCCACTCAATAACCCTGAAAGATAGGTGCTATTATTTTCTACAATTTACAGATAAAGAAACTGAGGCAAATAAAAGTTAAATAACTTGCCCAAGATCACCCCTTAGTACAAGTCTACAACTGGATTTGCACTCAAGTATCCCTGACTCCAGGAACAGTGATCTTTCCATTGTACTTCCTAGCTATCTCTATTCTCTGAATCTCCCAAAGACCTTGGAAAATCAGAAAGAAGAAACAGGTAAGGAAATTTCTGGGATATTTCTGACTGAAGGACTGTCCTAGGTGGGGAGATACTAATTTCTCACAAAGGTCCCTATAAAAGATTTATGGAAGGACAACAGAGTCATTGAAGGAGTTAAGATAATATCAAGGTGACCTGAAGAAGGGGATTCTATCAGGACAGCTATGATAAAATCCTCTTAATCATCTAGGACTAGAAAGTTCAAACCAGCCAGCATCTTTGCTTCTCTATCTTCCTTTGTCCTTGGAAAACACTGTCTACATTCTTTCTTCATCCCACATTTTAAGAATCATTAGAGTATATATTAAGAACTCCCAATTCACAAAACACATTTTGGCCGGCTTTGCACATGTATTGTGTTAGATAGTTCCCTTCTCACCTCTACCTTTTAGAATCCTTTGTTATTGAGTTGATTTTTCAATATTGTATGATTCTTCATAAACATATCTGGGGGCTTTTTTGGGAAGAGATACTGGAGTGATTTGCCATATCCTTCTCCAGCTCATTTTACAGATGAGGAAACTGGTGCAAACAGGGTTAAGTGACTTGCCCAGGGTCCTACAGTTATAAGTGCTAGAAGCTAGATTTGATCTGAGAAAGATGACTCCTTTTGACTCCAGACCCAGTATTCTATCTACATACCTCCTTTCAAAGGTCTTCTCAACTGCTACCTCCCCCATTGGAAAACTTTCTTCCTCATGTTATTTTGAACATACATAGTTATGTACATGCTATATTACCTAAGAGAAAATTTCAGCTCCCTGAAAGCAAGTACTATTTTCCATTTTCTCTATCTCCAGGCAAAGAGGTATCTAAAAATGTTTAATAAATTTTTCTGAAGTTGAATTGATTGTCTATCAAACACAACTATAATTGGGAATAGTCTAAATTTTCACCTACTGCATAGAAAGTTTTCTGTCTATTACCTGGTTAGGTTAATCTCATTACATAAAGCTTTCTGTTTCCTTTGTTTGAGGGAGACAGGAACATATTCATTAATGACTGTGATAAAAACAATAGGTAAAAAGATTTACTCAACATCCTGTATTGTGATCCAACTGTCCTATCTATAGATATTCAGTTTTAATATTTCATTTTGATAACATCACAATCACTCATTGAATCTATGGTTTCTTTCCTTTAAATTAATTCTTTTGCACTTATGGACTACATACAGTGATTCTATTCCTTCCTATATTGAAATAGCTCACACTCCTAGAAATGAAGTTGACTAATATTCTCACATGAGTGCCAATAAGCACATCACCCTGGAAACCAGAGAAGCAATTCTACAAAGATCCCTCAAGAGCTGACAGTCAGCTGAGTTGTACTGAATTCTGACAGTCACTAAAGCCCATAGAGTTCTGAAGGCACATGTTTGTACTCATCTTTTCTGGGAGGAAATTCCAAGAATTTTGAACAATTTAAGTAAGGTGGATAGAAATCAAAGTTATGAAATGCTTTCCAAAATTCAAAGATCCTGAAAGCCAACCTTTCTTGTCAGGAGGGTGAATTACTTCACTCTTGATCTACCATAATAGCTTTCTGCTTGGTTTTCCTATTTTAAGTCTCTTTCCCCTCCAGTTCACCTGTCACTAAATTACCGATAGTGATCTTCCTAAAGTGCAGATCTGACCTTATTATTCCCCTATTCAAAAAATCCCAGTCACTTCCTATTACTCCAGAATAAAATTTAAAATCTCTGTTTCATTTTGGAAGTCTTTCACAATCTGGTCTTTTCCTATCTTTTCAGTCTTCCCTCACTTTATTCCCCTTCCCATACCACATAATTCAAAAACACTTACCTCCTTGCTATTCTTTTCAAAAGATACTCCATTTCCTGACTATGCATTTTCACTGGCTACTTCTAATTCCTCCTCACCTCTGCCTTCCAGATTCTTTCCCATATCAGCAAAAATCCAACATAGAGGATGTAGAAAAGTTAGATGTGTAAAAGAACCCATTCCATAGTTCAGTTCAACTATGTTACTTCTCATCTTTTCTCAGCAGATAGCATGGTGGATTACAACTCAAATCAATACTAGAGTAAGCATTTATAAGCAATTAGCATGTGCTAGGAATTATGCCAGGGGGATGAGGAAAAAAAAGCAAAAGTTTTCTGCCCTCAAGGAGCTCATATTCCATTGTCAGGAAAATGTAAAATAGCTTCATAATAATTTTTATTACATGAATTCATTTTTCTTCATGTTTCCTAAAACCATGCAATATGATGTAAATTTATATAATTCTTCATTTTGTAATTCTAATAGCATGACAGTTTCTCATAAATCATCTAAGTTCCTGAACACAATTTTCATTAGGAGGTCAGAGATCGACTAAGACATACAATCTCATTTTAATTCCAAACTGCATAAATTAAGGAAATACTGATCTAACACTAGTCAGTAAATAATTGAAGCTACATCTCTTGGCTTCCAATGTGACACTGGGAAAAGTTTTATCCTCATTGGGTTTTTTATAACCAAGGCTTTAAATGGTAAAGTCCCATTAGCTTTTTATGGAGATCAACTTTCCTGACTTAAGACAGGCTGTTTGTATTTTTTCAATTATTGAAGGCTTTTGTTTCTGAGGTTTTGATTACTCTCTCTGAGACAGAGATGACCACGAAAGAGAAAAGGATTATCATGATCTTGGGAATATCTGCTGTTGAAAGAATTAAAGAAAATGAAAAGAATGATGTCTAACAATGTCCAACAACATACAGAGATACTAAAAATGATGTTGAATTGAGCAAACGGATAATTAAAAATGATATTGGAGAGCAGATAATAAAACATATCTCCATCCAAAATAAAAAAAAATGTGGTTGCTACTACACTATAAAGTTGTATACATTATCAGATGGTGTTTTAGCTTAATTGTTTTTGTGTTATAAGGGAAAAGGAGAAGGGAATAGTATTTGCATAGTACTTCCTATATGCCATACTAAAGGCATTTTACAAATCTTATCTGCTTTGATTCTCCCAACAAGCCTAGGGTGAAAGTGTTTTACAGTTACCGAAAAAACTTGCCCAGGGTCACACAACTAATAAGTGTCCAAGGCCAAATTTGAACTCAAGACTTCCTGAGACTCAAACTCCAGCTCTCTATCTACTATATTATCTAATTGTGCAGGAAGGTATGAGTTCAAGTTCTGATTAGGACAGCTAGGAGGTGCATCATCCCTATTGAGGAAGACCTGAGTTCAAGTCCTAAACAAATTCAGTTAGATGGCTAGTGGATTAATTGTTGAGCCTGGAATCAGGAAGACTCATTTTCCCAGTTCAAATCTGGTCTTAGACACTTATGAGCTATGACCCTGAATCAATTCAATTTATCCTATTTGCCTCAGTTCCTCATCTGTAAAATGAACTGGAGAAGGAAATGCTACCAAGAAAATCCACTTGAAAATGGCACAACTTCCTCCATTGTACCACTAGCTCCCTCATTCACATAGGAAAGTTCAGCTGGGGGTAGGAGGAATGTTTGAGGGGGACAGGAACATATTCATTAATGACTGTGATAAAAACAAATGTATAAAAGTATGAATATATATGCATATTTTAAAGTTTCATATGAACTTTTAATAAGAACCAGAACCAAGATGGAAGATCATACATCTAGGCAGCCCCCTGAGGGCAATATGTGGGAGGTACAATAAAGGACACGTTAATATCGTTATTTCTTTTTTATAAATAAATGTGCGACCTTGGGATAAGCGACTTCATTCCCAAGAGCCCCAGACCCCACTTCTGTAAAACGAGAGGGCTGCCTAAATATCTCATGTTGAGTTAATAAATACATATGATGGAGAGATATACTGAGAAAGTATGATTTACCAAGAAAGGGCTGGATTTGGAAACACACAGTCTTGATTTGAATCCCAGTCCTGTCATGAACTACTTGGTAATATTGAACAAACCACTTAAAGCCTCAGGGCCCTTATAAAAATCAGTCAACAAGCATTTATTAAATGTTTGACTTTAATTGAAACAAACTACTCTCTAATAGGTTCTATATATATTCATGAAAATGGGAGAGGGGAGGGAGGGATCAGTCACTATTTTCAAACCTTTCTTAGTGTTCACAAATGTCTTTTTCCAACTCTGACAGGTCTGGAAGATCTTTGAAACATATCTTGTTATTTAAAATAACCTTCACTGTCTGACTACAAAATAATAATACCAACAACTGCTTACAATTGTACAACACCTTTTTTTTTTTGCAACCTTTGTCTCTTTTGCAATTAATTCACAACAACCCTGAAAATAGGAAAGGCAAGTATAATAGTTCCCTTTTCATAGATGAAGAAACTAAGGGTCAAAGAAATTAGATTATTTGTCCCAATTTAGTCAGTATATAAGTTAACTATGACTCTAGCTCAAAGCTTCTGGCTCCCAGCTCACTGCTACTTCCATGACCCAAAGCAAAAAAATAGCACAATTTACAAAGTTAGATCATACTTTCATACAGGGTAGAGCTTAGAAAACAATTTTTTAACTGGCAACTTCCCCAGGCTTTTGTATCTGAAAACCAAAAAAAAAAATTTGCTAAAATAATCAGAAAATTTATCTTAGTATCAAAATATACTTTGCAGAAAAATATTAGCTCATATATAGACCTGGAAAGGAATAACCCCCTCACTATACAAACATTATTTTTTTTATCCTATAACCTCAAATACTACCTGGTGGAAATTACTTATCTATTTACTTAAGATTGTGAAACTTGTTCTCCAAGAATATTAACTGTCTAGCCCAATGTCTCACTGAGAACTATAAATGGATCCAAGCATTTGGTATTTCTATTCATAAGGCAATTCTGCTTTAAGATGAAAGATTGCAATGGTTAGAACTAAACCTCAAGAACACCATGTCAGATGGAAATGGGCAAAGCAGTATTTTCCTAAGTGGTAAGTTTTATGGTTCAAAGACCACAGGCTTCAAGAGTAACATCGAAATACAAATTTGTTATTTCTTGCAATTACGGCATTTCTTTCACAGCATGCCACCAGTCCTTTCGGGTTCGAGTCAATCATCATGCTAAATTGCCAACACTGCTCAAAAGATGCTTTATCAGCTGGAATTTTTCCAGGAACCTTTTGGTATTACATTTCAAAAAAAGTCTATTGCCATGTCTAACATTTCCTAGGATTTCTAGATCACTACTCAGCTCCAATTTTCTTCTATCTACTTATCAAGAGGAATAATCTTCACACTGAAAAATAGCAGATCAAAGATGGTTACTGAAGAAGGCAAGCCTTTAGAACATTGCAATGAGTAACAGAGAGCTCCAAACAACTTTGAATGAATTTAAGTATCTGTGACAGAGTAGAAAAAAGTGTGTGTGTGTGTGTGTGTGTGTGTGTGTGTGTGTGAAAGAAAAAAAAGAGAAGAGAAATAGATAAAGGGGGAGACAGACAGACACACATGGAGACAAAGATAAAGACAGAGACAGAGACAGATTGCTGAATTGTTTAAACTTTGAAGAATCATAAAAGATGGAAGAGGAGTTAAAAACAAATACTCTTATGATTGGCTGGTGGGGGGGAGGTGGGGGGAAGGAAGAGGCAGAGAGAGAGAGAGAAAGGGTAAATTCCAGAAATAACAGATAAGGAAACATTAGTCTCAGAAAATATTCTGGAACAATTAGCAAATTCCTTAGAAAGGAAAATAGTTATACTAGAAATTATCCAACAAATTTCATTTCACTTTTTGGTAAATTTATTTGATTGGTAGAATGAAAACCCTATTGACACAAGATACCTCACTCAGAAATTGTTCAAAATCCCTCATGATAGTCTTAGAGAAGGGAGGGAGATATGCAGACTAAATGATATCACAACTAGATACATCCATGACTGAAAAATCAAGTTCACAGAGAGTGAATGGTATCAATATAAAGGGATGCAGGCACACCTCATAGTCAGAAAAAGAATTTTAATCATATTTTTGAATGGCATGAATCTGGAAGGGAAAACTACTATATATGATGATAGGATTAGGATTTATGGCACTCTCAAGAGGTTGGAAGGATCAAAAATAGCAAGATGAAATTTAACAAAGATAAAAGTCAGAGATGTGAACATGGAAAAATCAACTGCATGAGCAAAAATAATCCAGGAAATCCAACTTAACAATCATTCATATCAAAAGGACTTGGCCTCAGACACTTAATAATTACCTAGCTGTGTGGCCTTGGGCAAGCCACTTAACCCCATTGCCTTGAAAATTCTAAAAAAAAAAAAAATTTAAATTAAATTAAAAGGACTTAAGAGCTTAATATGAGGCAATAATGAGATGCTGATGCCAACAGAGATGGAGAAAAAAATAAAGTCAAATTAGGCTGTATTAATACAAGTATAATATCTAGAAGCAGATGTTGGCAATCCCACTGAGTTCTGCATTAGTAAGAACAGATCTGGACTATTATTACATTTAGTTCTGAACACCACATTTTAAGACCAACTTGGGCAAACCAGAGCAGATGTATGAAATGGAACATTAAGAAGATTGTAGAAACTATGTTGCATGAATAACAGGTGAAAGAACTGGGAATGTATGGACTGGAAAAGAAGCAGGTTACTAGTATTTGTGATAATGCCATCTAGATTTAGGCAGAAAAAGCAGCAAGCATATAAAGCATATAAAAATAAGAACCTACTGGTATTAATTATTTATGGTAAAAGGATACAGGGAAAGTATAATAATTTATTTCTGCATATAACCACAAACTTCATTTTATTCATTAATTGCAACCCCCTTCCTCATGCTATCCCTTATTCTTCCATAAGAATTGAAGGGATGATTGGATTTATTTTTCCTTTCCTTTTGTTTCTGTTGTCAACCCACTAATATTAAGCCTTAAGATCAGTAGCCTTATTAAAATGCAAACAAACCTGAGGGAAAAATAGAAGATAAATATATAATAATCCACCAACAAAATAATTAGCTTTTGAATAATTAAGAGTTGATTGTCTTAATTTTTTAACCATTCTTAGAATTATTACATTTAAAATTTGCTTGGCCAAGACATTTAGAAGTATGTTATATT
This sequence comes from Macrotis lagotis, assembly GCF_037893015.1. Classification (NCBI taxonomy): domain Eukaryota; kingdom Metazoa; phylum Chordata; class Mammalia; order Peramelemorphia; family Peramelidae; genus Macrotis; species Macrotis lagotis. The sequence goes on from NC_133662.1 coordinate 55,290,199, forward strand.
TATGTATGAAGCAAATGAAGACACAAACTTCTATACTTTTCATTACAGCAAAAATACTCCATTCTCCAACCACCACTCTGCTAAAAAACCAGTAAGTGTATTGAACTTCAGATATTTTAGAGTCTCCATATGTTTCATTCCACTAAAAGAAGGAAATAATATATACATGGGAATGTATGAAAATATGTGCATATCCTCAGCAGGTGAGTTCATTTCCTACTTTATGAAGAAGATTGAAGCCATTTTGAAGTAAAATCTCTCAATTCCTCTTCACCCTTTACTTTACTATCCATTCTATTCTCCTCTCTAGTCTCTGGGGATAATGCTTCCATTTCCATTACAAGAATTTATACAATAGAACCAGGATCTAATGGAGAAACATCTATACAAAAACTATTTCATATTTTGGCATTGTCAGTTAAGCATTTCAAACATTATTCTTTAATTTTTACAATATTTGGTGAAAAGGGCAAAATAAGGTACATGTTTTATAATTCTAATCCTGTGATCTGTGCCAAAACTGTAGGATTTTAATAATAACTAGGTACAAGGCACTGTAGCAGATATAAAAATGATTTGAGACCCATTCTTTATCCTTATGGCATTTATAATCTAGTAGGAGAGCAAAGAACTCCACATATTTTATGATTCAGGACAACTGGCCTGCTCACCATTTCCTATACACAGTGGTAGCCTGGAGTGAGGTTGAGCCAGAAAGCTAGCTGTTCAATTTCCAGTGTGAGCATTTACACCTTGAAAATTAGGATTTGATGTATTATTGATTTATTATGATGGTCTAGAGTCTAAAAGCATTTCCTGTCCTGTTGGTTGTCTGGAGTCCAGGGGGATCTATCACTTTATTGATTGTTTATATTTAAGAAAGTGATTGGAAAAAATGTTAATAATACAGATCAAACTTAAAAGTTTGCTTTGTATACAGTAAAAAAAAAAGTTGACCATTAAACATTTACAGTATACTACTTCCAACACATAACATAATAACTCCCATCTCCAGGCCTTTGTACAGGCTGTCCCTGAATGACCCACTTTCTTGCCTCTCCCCCCGACCCAGTTCAAAGCTCAATTCAAATGATAAGTATCAATAGGAAGCATATCCTTATTCTCCTCCCTCCCCAGTTATTAATAACATCTCTTGAGCAATTATCTTGTGTGTTATTTTCTTTATATATGTTGTGTCTCTAAAAAGAATGCAAACTACTTGAGGGCAGGGACTATTTTTTCTTTGCCTTTAAATCCATATTACCTAGTATAGTCCCTGGAATATAGTAATAAATGTTTGTTTAGTTTTAGATGAACATGTCACTTGGATATAAGGCATTATTTCTGTGGAAAAACTTGCCTCATCCTAAAAAATTCAGAAGAACGTGCTTTAAAAATAATGGGAATTTGTCAAGTAAATTAAAGATTGCTATTTATTTAATTCAAAAAATATTCTACATATTTTATTATATTAGCCCAAAGCACTTCAGAAAATGCTAAATATATATTATATATGGTATATAATGTGTAATATATAATATGCTTCATTACTCATTGAAATAGTCAACACTAACTTAAAAAAATTCTGTCAAAAATTATTTGGATAATTTTAGCAATACAGATAGCAACCTACCACGCTTTTGTCCTATGCAGCTCATTTCTGTCCTCTCATGAATTCTACACAGAGGATTTCATACAAAATGCAAAAGGCCTTCCCCTAGAATTCTGAACATAAAGTGGATACTATAGTTATCAAAAATAACAAATCTTAAATTATTTATCTGTGAATAGGACAGAATACTGCTTCCTACCTCCCATGCCTGGTTCCAACAAAACTACTAACTGTGAATGGAAATCTTATTTATCATCAAATTCTCTTCCCTGATTTAAACAACACAAAGTATAAAGATGATGATAGGGAAAATATTTATTTGTTTATAAAAAATAATGTGGTAGTGTCCTGGGGCAAGACACTAGCTTCACACTGAGAATGAAAAACAAAAGTCCTGTTCTCAGGTTACTTAAAGTTTAATTGGAGGTTCAGTAGAGACAGTGTAGAAGAAAAGTCATATAGGTAAATATGACAAAAAAAGTAGAGGGAAAGAGGTCTTCACAAAATGCTATAGGCAGTTTGAAGAGTTTTGCCACCTGGACAGAAAAGATAAGCAAGGGAAAGAAGGGTTACATGGAAATGGCAGCCTCTATGTTGGGCATAGGACTTCAATAGATGAAGACCAGGAGTATATATTCATTCCAAGAATAGGAAGGTAGAGTGAACAACAATCATAAGAGAAAGAAGGAAGGAGAATTAGAGGAGTTTGATTTTTTTATGTTGGTAATAAGGTTGAGAAATTCTAGATAAAGGTCTGAATATCAGGTTAGAGAATAGTACAGAAAGCCTGGAATATCAGGATCAGGAGCTGATATTCATTAGGAAATGGGGAGGATTTGGGATGTCAGGGTAATATTATTAGAGAAATGTGTTAAGAACATTATTCAGACAGTGCTATGAAGACTGGATGCAGCATAATACAGTGGGAAAAGCACCTGTCTTTTGAATTAGAGGACCCAAGTTTAGCTCCTGGCTCTGCCATTTATTTACTGTGGGATTTTAGGCAAGTCCTTCAGTTTATTCATCTATGAAATGAAGGGTTTGCAAGAGATAGCTTCTAATGCCCCTTTAAGCTTTAAATCTATGATTGGAGAGGGATTAAATTGGAGGCAGAAAAAGTGGTTAGGAGGTTCTTACAATTGTATGGATGAGAAGGGTGATAGGCGGAATGAGGGTAGTTGCCATGGGAATTGAGAAGAGGGGCCAGATGTGAGAAATATTAAGAGGTAGAATCAACAGAACTTGGCAACTGATTGATTGGATGTGTGGGATGAGGGAGAGAAAGGTGTCAGAGATAGTTATAACTTTGGTGCCTGGGAAGATAGTAGTTCCATTAATAGAACTAGAGATGCTAGGGGAAGAAGCAGAATGTGGAAAGAAAATGAGTTTAGTTCCAAATATGTTAGTTTAAGGTCCAGCAAAAATGTCTAACAGGCAGTTGTAGATAATATCCTGGAGACTATGAGGGTAGGGAGAAGAGACAGTGGCCAGGAGTAAGTGGGAATATAGATTCAAGTAACAATTAAAACCATAGAAATAGATGAAATCACAAGAAGAGAAAGTAGGGATAGTAAAAGAGATAACCAAAGATAGAGATTTAGAGAACAATTATGATTAAAGGTTGAAAGAGGATGATTCTGTAGATCAGAGAAATGGTAGAGATAAAGGAGAATTATGATACATTACAGAGAGTAGGACATCCATAAAGAAGGGATAGTTTTAAGCCATCTAAAGCACTTGAGTAATAGAAGGAAAGAAAAGAGGTTATTAAATTTGAGGATAAAATTATTATGGATTCTGGAAATAATCATCAATGGAGTGGTGAGTCCACTCCATTGGATAGTAAAGAAGTGAATGAATGGTGAAAAAGTGAAAGCAGCAGTAAAAGTAGATCTCTTTCTAGGAATTTGGCAGAGAAAAGAAGGAAAAAGAATGACAGCTTGAGGGAGTGGTAGGGTCAACAGAAAGCCTGTAGGTAGAGAGGAAATAACTAATAGAATATCATAGAGAGAGCAGAAGGTCAAGTGTTTAAAAGTATAATTAGGACAATTAGAATAGACTATTCATCCTATAAGATTGAAAAGAAAAAGAATGAATTACAACTGACAGATGAAGAACAGAGGACAGAAAAGAACTCTGAGGTACCCCTTCACTCTTATCAGATTGATTAAGATTACAAAATAGGGAAATGACCTATGTTGGAGAGGATGTGGAGAAAACTGGGACACTAATACACTGTTAGTTGACCTGTGAGCTGATCCAGCCTTTCTGGAACTACTCCTAAAGGACGATAAAATTGTGCATATCCTTTGATTCAGCAATTCCATTACTAGGTTTATATTCCAAAAAGAATATAAAAAATGGAGAAAGACAAATACAAAAGTATTTATAAAAGTTCTTTTTAGTAGTGGCAATAAGTTGGGAATTGAGGGGATGCCCATCAATCAGGGAATGGCTGGACAAGTTACGATATATAAACATTTAGGAGTACTACTGTTCTGTAAGAAATCATGAGTGGTTGGATTTTAGAAAAGCCTGGAAAAACTTGCATGAACCAATACTGAGTTAAGTGAGTTGAACCTTGTATACATTGACACATTAATGGAACATTGTAAGATGCAAGCTTCTATCAAGCAATTCAGAGATGAAGAGCAATCCAGAGGGAACTGTTATAGAAAATGACTTCCGCATTCGGGGGGGGGGGGGGGGGGGGATTATGGAGTCTGAATGCAGAGCAAAGCATGCCATGTTTAAATTTTTTAATTTCTTTTATGTTTTTCTTTCTTTCTCATAGTTTTCCCCCTTTAGTTCTTTTTTATTGATATTTTATTTTTACAAATACATATTGTGAGAGTTTTTCAACATTCAGCCATATACATATATATAGTTTTAAGTTACAAAATTTCCTGCCACCCACCCTCCCTTCCCACTCCCATCCCCTCAGTGGCAAACAGTCAGGTTAACATTGTACGTACCTATTTGTGATAAAAATGTTAACAGATTAGTCATTTTCGGTATGAGGAATTAGGATTGAGGGAATGAGATACATGAGATTGTTTTAATAAAGTATTCATCAGATTCATCAGATTCTGAATTTTTTTTTTAAAAATTTGGTTTTATTTTGTTTTTCTTCCTCTGGATAGGGATAGTATTAGCCATAGTCAATCTAATTTGGTAGTCCTAGGTCTCTAATTGCTGAGAGGAGCTGCTTCCATAAAGGTTGGTTATCTCACAATGTTGTTGTTAAGGTGTACATTGTTCTCTTGGTTCCACTCCCTTCACTCAGCATCAGATCCTGTAAGTCATTACATGCTTTTCTAGAGTCCTAACATTTATGATTTCTTATAGAGCATTAATATTCTATAATATTCATGTACCATAACTTGTTTAGCCATTCCCCAATTGATGGACAACCCCTCAATTTCCAATTCTCTGCCACTACAAAAAAAAAAAGCTGCTATGAATATTCTGAGACTTTTCCCATTTTTTAAGATTTCTTCTGGACATGGGTCTAGAATTGGAATTGCTAGGTCAAAAGGAATGAGCAGCTTTATTGCTCTTTGGGCATAGCTCCATATTGCTCTCCAGAATGTTGGATCATTTCACAACTCCACCAGCAATGCATTAATTAATGTCCCCATCTTTCTCTCTCCAACATTGATCGTTTTTCCCCTTTTGTCATCTTAGCCAGGTGTGAGGTGTTTTTCCTTTTGTCATCTTAGCCAGGTGTGAGGTGTGAGGTGATACCTCAGTTATTTTAATTTACATTTCTCTAATCAATAATGATTTGGAACTTTTTAATGTGATTATATTTAGCTTTAATTTCTTCATTTGAAAACTGTCTTCATATCCTTTGATCATTTATCAACTGGGGAATGACTTGTAACCTTATAAATTTGATGCACGTTTTAGAAATAAGATCTTTATCAGACTCCTAGTTGTAAAGATTGTTTCCCAGCTTTCTGCTTTCCTTCTGATTTTGACAACAATGATTTTATTAGTGCAAAACCTTTTTCAATTTAAAATAGTCAAAATCATTCATTTTGTAGTTTTTAATGTACTCTATTTTTTGTTTGGTTATAAATTTGCCCCCTTTCTATAGATCTGATGGATAGAATATTTCTTGGTCTGTTAATTTGTCTATGGAGTTGCCCTATATGTATAAATCCTGTACCCATTTTGACCTTATCTTGGTATAGGGTATGAGATGTAGGTCTATGCCTAGTTCTTGCCATACTATTTTCCAGTTTTCCTAACAATTTTTTGTCAAATAGTGAGTTCTTATCCCAGAAGCTGATGTCTTTGGGTTTGTCAAACAATAGATTACTGTAGTCATTTACTGTGGTTTCTTTTGAGCCTATCCTAATCCACTGATCCATTACTCTATTTCTTAACCAGTACCAGGTAGTTTTGATGAGTGCCACTTTTCAGTATAGTTTTAAATCTGGTAGAGTTATGTAACCTTTCTTTATATTTTTTTCATTTTGCTATTCTTGAACTTTTGTCACTCCAGATTTTTTCTAACTCCAGAAAATAGTTATTTGGTTTTTTGATTGATATGGTGCTGAATGAGAAATCTGAATTTGGGTAGGATTGTCATTTTTTTATTAGCTCGACCTAAGCATGAGCAATTGATGTTTTCCAATTATTTAGATCCAACTTTATTTGAGTGAGAAGTGCTTTATAATTGTGTTCATACAGTTTCTGGATTTGTCTTAAGAGGTAGATTTCCAAGCAGTTAATGTTGTTTATAGTTACTTTAAATGGAATTTCTCTTTTTTATCTCTTGTTCTTGGGCTTGTTGTTTATATACATAAATACGGATGATTTATGTGGGATTTATTTTATATCCTGCTACTTTTCTGAATTTGTTAATTGTTTCAAGGAGTTTTTTTAAAGATGATTTTCTCAGGTTCTCTAAGTATACCATCCCCCTATAGTTCTAATTACACTTTCACAACATGACTAATATGGAAATATGTTAAACATGATTGTATATATAACAAATTATAGCAGATTGTTCACTGCCATAGGGAGGTCAGGAAGGGGCAAAAAAAAAAGGTGGTAGAAAAATGTAAAACTCAAAAACTTGCAAATGGATGAATGTTAAAAACTATCTTTGTGTGTAATGGGGGAGAGGGGAAAAGTCAATGAGCCAACATGCCCTTTGATTGTTGCACCTCCCAAGACTTGTAAGAATAGACTTTAAAAGGAAGAATGTTTTCTCTCACTACTTGGGCAGCTTTTTTTTGTCTGAATGGCAGAAAATTCTCCTGCAGGAGATTAGCCAACCTGCCATAGCAAGTAAACTACATTCATGCATAGGGAAAAACTTTGAAAAGATCACTATTGAAAATGAAAATGCTATTGTAAACACTTGGTTTTAAAGTGTTTTGCTAATTGTTATGACAAATATGTAATATCTCAATGCTTAGTATATTCTTAGGGAGAGATTAGGCAATCTAACTCCTAATGCTTTATTAAAATATTGCAAAGGACTCCCTCAGTCTAGTGAAAGATAGCATGATGTGGTGAAAAGAGCATTAGCTGAAGAGTCATATGACCAGGGTTCAAATTCCTACTCTCTAACACTACTTCTGTGACCCTGCATAAGATATTTGACTCCCCAACATCTCATTTTCCTCAGCTAAAAAAAATGAGTGAGTTAATCTCTGAGATCCCTTCCAGCTCTGGCTTTATGACCCTATAGTCTGAGAGAATAGAGGGTGAATTACATATATAAATTATATTAATGGAGTTTCCATTAAGATGGTAGGAAAAATGTTTCTAATCAGATCCAGTACCTCTAGCAATATCTAGGACAAGTAAAAAAAAAATGTTAACCTAAGCAATCTCTTAAAGGAGGAAAGAAAAAAGAAATATGGATAAGAAAATGTAAAGTATGTGAGACCAAGACAATCCATCAGAGAGACAGACAGAGGAAAGGAGAGAGAGATAACTATATCAAACAGAAGGTGAAGAGACAGACAGTGAAAAGATAGAGACAGACTAGACAGACAGCAGAGAGAGAAAGATAGATAGACTAAACAATGGAGAGAAAGACAGACCAGACAGATGACAGAGAGACAGACAGACCAGACAAACCAGACAGACAGACTGACCAGACAGACAGACAGAGAGAGAGACAGACCAGACAGTGAAACCAGACAGATATATTATCAACTGTGCTATTCTGGCTGCTGTCTACCTCATGCTAAGGTTTCCTGGCGGCTAAAAGCTGAGTATTCCACAATGAGGTCTGAAGGTTGAGATCTCTGTATGTGTTTTATTTTTGGAACTTCCTTGTATTCTTCCTATTCCAGACTGGAATCAGGCAGAGGAAGAAAAATTACATATAGAAGTAATAAGATGTTTGTTCTTTGCTCCTCCAAGAAGACCATGATATTAGGTGAGATTATGTCATGACAAGCATATAAATTGGATTTGAGTGAGGGCGTGCTGTGCTAAATCACAGCCTCACTTTCTCCTCTATCTGGGTCCAGTGGTCAGATAGAGAGCAGGACAACTGGAGATGGCCTTGCATGTGAGGCAATCAGAGTTAAGTGACTTACCCAGTCACACAAGTGTTAAGTATCTGATGTCAGATTCGAACCCCCATTCTCCTGACTCCCAGGCTAGGGTCAGTTCTGGTTAGTGCTTGAATGGTCTGCCACCTGAGAATACTGGGTGTTGTAGACTGTAAAAAGTAATAAGAGTAATTATAGACAGATATAGACAGATGTGATGGCAATGAAGGTTGTGTATCTATTGGTAACATTTGGGTTAGTGTAAAAAGCCTTCACTGAAGTCATACATTACCTAGGCAAACTCAAGGCAGTGAATCATTTTATCATTTACTAGCAAGGGATCATAATTTATAAACTTGTCTATAACTTAAGTATCACTGGGTTCCCAAAATATAATCCCCCCAAAACTAAAATACTACAAGTGCTACATACAAGAAATTAGAAACAATAGCTTTGCATAAGTCTTGATACCTGAAGACAAAATGAAAATTGTTAAAATCATAAATTCATCATTCTCAGAAAGAAACTCTAAATATAACATACTGAGAAACTTTATTAACTCCAGTCATTAGATCAGAGAGGAAAACTTTAATGATTGCATAACTGAGTCCTGCTATGTGCATAAATAAGCAATTGAATTTCACCAAGAAAGAAACAAGCATCTATTAATTGCCTACTGTGTGCCAAACATTATATTAAGCATTTTTATTATTCATATCTAGCAACAGCCCTTTGAGATAGGCGCTTTTATCATCCCAAGTTTACAGATGAGGAAATTGAGGTAAACAGAGTAAGAGACTTGCCAGAGTCACACAGCTAGTATCTAAAAGCCATATTTGAAAGGTCTTCCTAATTTTGGCTAGCATTCTATCCTTTGTGTCACATAGCAGTAAGAAACCTTCCCTGCAAGAAATTGAGTTCTGAATGACTGTAGAACCAAGACTTTTAACACCCTCCCCATAAACTTGAAGGTGTTTAAATATAATGCTCAATATAATGTTTCCTTCTTAATATTTTGTATTATTTTATCATTCTGCAAAGAGGTCCATAAGCTTCACCCAACTGCCAAAGAGATCCATGAATGAGAGGTCCTGAGCCAATCAGAAAATTATCCCTTATCATCAAACTATGAAAATCTATATAACTCTAGCCTTTCCCAACTCTGGGAAATTTCCTGTTCTCTATTAACTTTGTATATCAGTGATCTCCAAAGTGGGGAGAAAGGGTGAGTCTATAAAATAACACATTGGAAAACAAAACAATACAAGCACTTCTTTTATATTTTTAATCAAAAACTGAATCTCTAGTATTTAATACTGACACTGGCACCCTCACTTAGTCCATTTGTCAGACTGTCTCTTGTCATTATATGTGAGGTATCCTGAGGTAAGACTGGAATTTCTAAAAAAAACAACAGAAGGATTGACAGTAGCACCTTTGCTTCATATACTTTCAATGAATTATATTGTATTTAATTTACATGTGTTCAGTTAAGTGGATTTATGGATTCTATTATCTAGTGTTAACTAAACTACCTCTCACAAGAATAGATGTGTCTTAAAAAGCTTCTTTCAAAGAAATCAGGGAAAATGGCAGAGCTGACACTCCTGCAGCTCCTAGTACAAGCTCTTTGTCAGTCACATTACAAAGTAAAAAGGATGACAACTGTATATGCCACAGACATTTGAAATTATCAGGTTTATTTGAAACATAGATTTATAGCCACTGTCATTAACAATGAATCTCTCCCTAAGAATATACTAAGCATTGAGATATTACATATTTGTCACAACAATTAGCAAAACACTTTAAAACCAAGTGTTTTGTTGATTTATAAAATAATGTAAACATAACCTATAAAAATTCATATTTGTGCAATTTAAAACTTTTGAAGACAAAATAAAAATTATTATAATCATTAATATATAATCTGAGAAAGAAATCCTAAATATAACAAACTAAGAAATTGGATTACTCTAGCCATCAGTCCAAAGAGGAAAATTTTAATGATTGTATATTAGAGTCCCTTTATGTTTATGTAAAAGCAATTGAACTCCACACAGGAAGAAAACAAGTTTTTATTAAGTGCCTATTATGTACCAGGAATCTGTTTGTTAAAAATATAAAACTACAATACTTTCTAATGAGTTAGCAAAGAAACTAACAAATATCAGGGAAGATGGAAATTTACCATACAGAGTTCAACAAAAAAAAATAACCTGAATAATTGATATATAGGACTGAAAAATGGGTCTAGTTATAAGTCAACATCAGCTGAACTTCTTCCACTTAAATCATGTGTGTTTGCAAGAGATCTTTAATAAACATTAAAACCAAATCTCAGGGACAGCTAGGTAGCACAGTGCCTAGAGCACTGGAGTCAGAAGGAGCTGAGTTCAAATTTGACACTTGACACTTATTAGCTGTGTGACCTTGGGCAAGTTACTTAAACCCCATTGCCTCACAAAAACAAAAACAAAAATCTCAAAATAAATTGAGCTTCTAATACAAATTTCAAACTATATCACAAAGTGTCAGAGGACTGTTTCAAAAAATGAAGTATATTCACATTTGTCTCAATGTATTGTGCATATTATAAATTAAAACAGTATTAATAATTTTGAGAGTAAAGATAGGGTCTTATTCAATAATAGACACATACACAAAATCCTTGGACAAAATATTGTGTTATTGTTATATAACAATAACATATGTGATATTGTTAGTCTTCTGTTTTAAAATTCATTATAATAAGCATTATCTAAAACCAGAAGCTAATATCATTACTAGCAAAGAAATACTAGAAGTTTTCCAAATACTTTCTAGGATATGAAGTGGAGATATCTATTCTCTACTTTTTAATCTAATATAGAACTAGAAATATCAGTTATATCAAGAAAAAAAAGAAATAGAAGAAATAAAAAAGGCAAATTTATCTTTATTTATAGACAGTATAATGACTTACTTAGAGAAATCCAAAAGTTTAAATGTAAAAAAATAACTAAGAGGATTTTAAAAATCCATCCAAATCATTAATTTCTCTTTACAACTAACAAAACAGCTAGAGAAAATTGAGAAATTTCCTTCAAAATAATTACAATTTCCATAAATTAGTTATTATGTAGCCTTCTAAGACACACTTGGGACTTACAAAAATATACCTACACAACACTCCTCATAGAAATCAAGGAAGACTGAAATGAGAGACTATCACTATTTATGATTGGGCAAGAACACCATAATAAAATTGTACTTTATGGTTGAGCCATTGTTATTTATTAAGTGGGCCTACAAAGGGCCTACCTCCTGAAAACTGAAAGATTAATTAGTCAATCAATAAGTATTTATTAATTGTTTGTTATTTTTAGTCAGTGTGTTAAACACTGGGGATATAAAGGGAGAAAGGTAGAAAAAACACACAAAACAAAAAAGTCAACTACTCCTTGTCCAAAGCAATATATATATATTTTAGTGGAGAAACAATATGCTAAAGGGAAAAATAATTTATTAAATGTCTACTTATGTGCCTTATGCTTTAATAGCTCATGTTAATCCTTACAACAACCCTAGTAGATATTATTATCATCAATTGAGGATAATCCTCAGTTGAGGACACTGAGGCAAATGGTGTTTAAGTGACCTACTCAGTATGGTGCTTGCTGAAAGTATCTCAGGTTGACACGGAACTCAGGTTTTCCTGGCTCCAGATCCACTGCACTACCAAGTTGAACCTGGGTAACTAACTATGTAAAAGTTATATGGAGTATACGAAAGTAATCTGGAAGGTCAAGGTATCACAGAGCAAGAAAGAACTAGTGCAAGTTACATTTCAGTTGAATCTTGAAGAAAGTCAAAGAAACTAGCAGGCAGATATGAGAGTACAGACTTTTCAACCTAGGAAACAGTTAAGTCAATCTCTTCTTCTTCAGGATGAGGTACAATATTTACTAAGTGATAAAGAGCTAGAATTCATATACTATTTAAGGTATAGGGTCTTTATTCCTCACAACAACTCTTTGACCTAGGCATTACTATTGCCCCCATTTTCTAAATGGAGAAATTGAAACTAAGAAGTTTAAGCAATTTCCTAGTATCAGATAGCATATAGTACTCAAAACACAATTTAAACCTGTCTGTCCTCTTCAAGGTCCATGTGTTGACTCTGCTACAAAGGATCCAGTGTTGAGAAAGTCAATCACAATTTGTGAAAGATTTGGACAGATTTGGAAATGAAAGTATATTTTTAAATGAGATTCCACAAAAAAAAAAAAAAAAACAAGTAAAAAGAAAATCCAGGATAGAAGTCTTAAATTTTTTGGCTATGAATTTTACCCAGTGACACATCCTTTATAATAAAGAACATTCCTGTAACTTTGCTTCAAAAGAATTACTTTGTATATCAATATTTAACGATATCAGTATTTAATCTCAAGTAAAGTACTAGCTGACCATGGACACAGAGATAGGAGTAATTCAAGTAAGGAATCCTTACATCCAATATGATTGAACCTACTCCTCTATTGAACAAAAAATAATTATCCTGACATATCTGGGGCCTCGCACTTCTATTTAAAAGGGACAAAGATGTCTGAGGAGGAATAAGGAAGTCAGAATTACCTAGAGCGAAAGGTATACTAGAACCATCTCCAATTCTTAAATTATAAATATAAGCACTTGTTCCTCTGTAATTGACAAGTTACACATCAGAACTTGATTTATCAGTTTGGGGATGGTCTAAAACTAAAGAAAATAATAGAGAAAATGTTAATGCCTACATTCTTTTTTGGACTGTGTTTCTTAGTCTTTGGACATTCTTCAAGTATAAACTGAGTATCTCTGGACTCTCAGTAGGGAGGGGGACAGTGAATGGAAAGAAGAGTAAAGACACAAAGCAGATAGAACCACCATGGGACTTCCCTCACTCTGCTCTACTTTACCTTTGTCTAGGAGTTAGTCTGGCTTTGAACAAACAAAGGAATACAAGTTAAAAATAAACTAAAATTTAAATTAAAAAGGAAAGAGGGGAACAAAGAAAGTAGCTATGAAGGAAAAAACTGGCATAAAACTATAATGGAATATTTTTGTGCCATAACAAATGACAAACACAAAGAATACAAAGAAACTTAAGGCTTATACTCTTATAGGGCAAGGTAAACAGCACCAAGAGAATACATTATGCAATGACCATAATAACCTAAATAAAACCGTGCTTAAAAAAGAAAATCAGAATTTAGATTGATAAAATGATCAGTCTGAAGAGGACTGATGATGAAGTTAATTCTAGATGACTGCCAAAAAATGAAATTAATTCAACCTTAACAGATATGAAACAACTATCTGCTGACAAGGAAATTTTTTTTAGAATCGGCTGTCTGGATATAGTCAGATCATTCATTGACTTAGAACAAGAGTCATAATCAATACCAAATTTGAAGAAAGAATAAAGATGAGGAAATATATCAGCTTCGGTTCACCCTGTTTAAACAAACTATCAGTATCCTCAAAATAAGGAATGGATAACAGCAAAGACATTGATGCTCTCACCATTTCTTAGAAAGACAGTTTATATATAAAAATAATTACATTACAGAGACAAAGTGCGCCCAAACATCCTCAGGCAACAACAATCTCCCTGTCAAGCAGATATAGCAGCCAAGGGCAATATTAGTTTAGAAGAGCATGTGCTAGGGAAAAGAAGACCATTTCCACATAGTCATCTATCATAACTTTACATAGTTTTCTATGTATTTATAATTTTTTGAAATATCATTTTAAAGAATAATTGCTACATTTTATCATGTTCAAGCTAAGCTTTAAATATCCAAAAAAATCATAATTTTAGGCATAAAGATAATAAGTACCTGGAAAGAACATTGATCTCTAGGGTATAAGCTGAGCCTGTTTAATCATCATAGTAGCATGACTTTTGCTTTACAAACTGTTCATTAAATACTTATAAAAATGCAAGTACTCCTTTAATAGAACATACACACATTTGCTTTTAGTGCTTTTTAATTGAAAATTTTTTCAGTTAGGTCCCCAAATACATATATTTTGTCTGCTATTATATGCTAATGACAGACTGTTGGTGACTCCACTGTTCTTTAATTATATATTATTTCTCAAGAATCTTCAATGTAATACTACAAAAACAGTCATTACAAATATTTACTTCAGTTTTCTGGAATCCAAAACCTAACATGGTTTGCAATATGGACCAGAACCTAAACTAGAACCAGATAGATTTGAAAGACTGTGATTCAATGGAAAGAGTCCTAACTCTGGAATCAAAGGATCTGAATTCATATCTTAACTTTTGCTACTTTTGCAATCATGGTAAGTCCTGACTTTTTCAAGTTTTAGTTTTCTCCTCCTCTCTTATTTGAGGTGATTGTCCTAGACGGTCTCAGAGGCATCTTTCAGTTTTCCTTGCAGTGTTTAAAATTATTAAAATTTGAAATAAAACCTCAGAAATTCTAAAAACAACCAAAATTATTATATGTGATCTTATGTATTACCAGAAATGGAGAAGGGTTGCGCATGGAGAAAGGCTAGAGAGAAGATAGAAGTGTACTGAATATTAGATATTAATTTATCAGTCATTAATATTAAATATCAATTTAATTTGTTTTTTTGTGAAATTTATTATTAAAATGTGTATCATATCATAAATTTTAATTATATATTATAATATAAAATCAAGTATTTGAAATATAATTATTTATAATTCAATAGTTTATATTAAATGATTATTAATTTGATAAATTAATGTAAGATCTCAATTTAATTAAATATCAGAAGTGCCAGAGAAAGGATCACACACTGTGTTTAACCTCTTTGGAAGACTTCTAGAAAGGCATCAGTAAGAATCACCCAGGATAAACCAATATGATGAATTACTAAACTGAACCAATGATATAATTTGATCTATTGATATAAGGAAGAGATGAATCCACCTCTCTGAGCTACAGTTTTCTCATCTGTATAAATGAGGGGGCTGGCCTAAATGATATCTAAAGGCCCTTACAGTTCTAAATCAATGACCATATCAGAAGACAGTAACAGCATAAAATGATTTTGTCATGATAGACCTGAAAATGATATACCATTCTTACAAAATGAGGAGACATTGTTCTTTGTCTTACAAATGAGGTAAAGATTTTTGAGAAACCATATCATATCAATATTTTTCACACAATTCAACTCAATCTGAGAAGTCCTCCAAACGTAACTTAAGAAGCTAGATAACCCTTTATTGAACATTAATTTGGCCTTTCACAGTTCTATCAAGTAGTTTGAAGGGAGGATACCAGTAGTTGGAGAAATTTAATAAGATTAAGGTGATTGTTGTTCTTTGTCCTTTCTCAAAAAAAAAAAAAAAGGCGATGTCTTGACACCAAGTGAATTTGATTTAAGTGAGGGAGGACTGTGCAAAGTCAACAGTCTCACTTTCTCCTCCAGAACCATTTGGGTCCAGTGACCAGAAAGAATCAGGACAAGTGGAGATGGTCCTGCATGCAGTGGGAGAATAGTAAGGACAACACTTTTATAATGTTCACTACAGGCCAAGCACTAAACTAAGCTCTTTACAAATATTATCTCATTTGATCCTCACAACAACTCTGGGAAGGAGTTGTTACAGATATGTTATTATTCTCCTTTTATAAATGATGAGTTTAGATCTCATACCCAGGGTTACATAGAGAGTAAGTGTCTGAGGTCACATTGGAACTAAAGTATCCCTGATTTCGAACCCAGTGCTTTATTTATTGTGCCACCTAGCTATCTAAGGAAAATTTTAAGATGATAGTTGAGCTGCTGCTTAAAAGAAATGGGGAACTCTGTAAGGCAGAGGTAAAGAGAGAAGACATTACATGTAATTAGTCCTAATATGGTCAACACAAGACCTTATTTCCTAGAGTTCCAGAATAGGTAAGGGACACTAGGACCTCAGTCAAAGCCTCAAAATTCCAAAGACAAATACCTTTCAGTTGATGCTAGCATGATTGTTCTAAACTCTTTTTTTCAAGGTTAGTGGCTGTCTCATGTTAGGTCTGACATAAACAGAGGTTTTCTTTTTCAGATGTTTAAAATATACAGAGATAAATACATATATATATGTATATATATATTTACATAATCACCTGCTTAAATCTGTTGCTTTCAGACTTGAGCATTCTGATTAAACAATGATCAACTATGATTCCAGAGACCTGAGGAGAAAACATGCTATCCCATCTACTGAAAAGAAATGGATAGGCATACATTTTTAGACATAAGCAATGTAGGGATTTGTTTTATTTAACTAGAAATATTTATTACATTGCTTGTGTTTTTTTCCCTCAATAGGAGAGGAAGTTGAGAGAGAAAATGAGTGACTGTTCATTGATTAAAAAATTTTAAATAGAGTTTTCAATGAATTCTCACTGTTCTTACAGAATAAATTCAAGTAGCTAGATAGCTCAATACTTTCCATTTGGACTGTACAGTGATGTAGAAATATCCCCATACTTAAGAGGAGAACTTAAATGAGATATAATCCCAAAGTTTGTTGAGATATGTGGAGTTTTTTGTTGTAGTAGTGATTTGTCATTACAATAGTAGCACTCTTGATAGTTTGAGGTGAGATTGATTGAGAACCAACATCCAATCTCTTTCTGGGGACCTCAAAGAGAAGGAAAACATATAGTGGCTTCCCTGGCCACAAGTGGTGAAAAAAGCAGATGCAATACTTTGCTTTTTTGTCATTAAAGTCAACTGAATCCACAACACAGATGACATTCATCTTTATCTCATTTCCTGGAACACACTAAATAGGTCTTCCAACCTAATAACGTGATGCCCCAAAGACACAGGGAAATGATTGAAACAGCACTTGAGAAACAGAGATAATGCTAGGAGGAGGAAAGAATATGATCAAATTGGAGGCTACAACCTCAATATGCCAGCCACAAATCTTATAAGTATGATACATCAGTGGGTGAAGACTTTTCGCTGCTCTTAAAATTTTATAGAACAGCTTAGATAAGAAACAGTTCTTTTAATCTCTTACAGGCCCAAAGATTGTATCTCTGCTTTCAGATAAACTCCCCATTATGTTTATATCTTTTCTTTATACCTCTATTCCTTGCAAAATAGCACACTGATGAGACAACAATCCAAATGCAGGGCCATACATCTCAGCTAATCCTTAATAGTATACTGCTCTCATTGCTCTATGCTAGCAGCTATCATATTACCAAGTGTAGTTGACATATTAGGAAAGGTGCAAGTAGCACAGTTGTTTCCCAATAAACAGTTCACAGAGCATCTCTGATCAGAAGCTGCTTGCCCTAAACCTAGCTGTGCTCTTTTCTGCCAACAAAGAATATGCCTTAAGGAAGAGACTCAATTTTTAAGTCAACATCTTGTGACAGGTAAGGGTCCAGAAAGTGCTAACATCAGGAATGATTGGCAAAGTGACAGATGAAGCCAAGAGGCAGAGCTATAATAATGAGAAAACTTAAAGGCAAGAGCCACAGCTGCTAAACAGAGCCCATGAGAGCCTAGTCCAGGAAGCTCTGAACCTTAGGCATCTCTGTAATATGATCAACAGCACTATCCTCATACAGAAAGAGCACAGGTTTTAACAGGATTGGCAATTACAAGAATTCATTCACCTCACTTCACCTTTTTTTTTAAACCAGACAACACTGAAACCAACTCTTTATGATTCATCCAATATAACTTGGCATTCATTGTGTGTAAATGTTGATATTAGCAAAATGTCTGGCCCAAAATAATTCATTCATTCATTTGTATTAATTCTGAAAATAGATAATCAACCCAGGACAAGGAGGGATGTAAGTGTAAAAAGGTATGTAAACGATGCTATTGGCAAGAAACATTTATTTAGCACCTACCATCATGAAGACACAGATGCTAGGGAGTGATTGCTGCCAAAGATGAAAACATCAATTGCTACTTCAGGCTTAATAATCTAATGGTGGACATAGAACATCAAAACTTAATAAGTGAATAGCAATCAAGGTACTAAGTGCAGCATTAAAAGATTATTATAAAGAGAAAATGGTCTGAATTCATGCTACTTGACTGTAATCTCCTTGAGGACAGTCTGTCTCATTCTTTCATGCCTGTATCTTCAGTACTTACTGGAGAGTCTTGCTTGCTTTTTTTTTTCCTTTTGGTTCAAACTTGTTATTTCATCAATTTTGATGTCCCAGTTTGAAACTCTTTTTAATGATAAGTATCAGCAACTCTTCTGGAGTTGTAAGATTTGCTTGGGGTTGCTGAGAGGCTAACTGATTCGGCCTCAGTCACAAAGTTAGTATGCATCAGTGAGTACCTGGACCCAGAGGAACCAAACCTGCCCACTGAAATATGCTGCTTCTCTCCTTGGAGAAGACAGATCCTTAGATGTCAAATAAATGGTTTATTTACTAGAATTGAATTTTAAAATTAATCTAAGTGTGTTTGTGTTTTATTGAAGTTTTAGTAAGGGCATAACCAATCCATATTTTTTTTCAGAGTTTCATGAATGTGCCTTGGAATAAGCATGAAAAAAATTACCATTGCAAGTTATATTGCTTTGATTT
Organism: Macrotis lagotis; assembly: GCF_037893015.1. Classification (NCBI taxonomy): domain Eukaryota; kingdom Metazoa; phylum Chordata; class Mammalia; order Peramelemorphia; family Peramelidae; genus Macrotis; species Macrotis lagotis. The sequence goes on from NC_133662.1 coordinate 55,308,933, forward strand.
TAAAAAAAATAATATTGTACCCCTGGAGACACTTTAAAAAAAGGTCCAAAAATTACCTTGAACTATTAAGATAATAATAGCATGATGGATAAGTTTTCTGGAGTCAGAAGACCTGAGTTCATATCCTCCTTCTTCCATTCATGAACTATATGATCATGGGTAAATCATTTAACTTTTCAGAATCTGTGTTTTAATCTGTAAAATACCTATAATCTTACCTCATAGGTTTCTTATAAGGAAAGTCTTCTTCATGCATCATGACAGGAGTTATTATATGAAGTGAAGGTGTCATATACCAATAAGGGGAAAAACATGATTCCACAGCAAATCCTTTTATCAATATCTCAAAAGAGCTTCATTACTGTGGGCAGTTCCTCCACAAAAAAAAAAGCAAACCAAAAATCCCTTAAAAAAATCAATCAACAAATATTTGGCAAAAAATCAAAAACTGAGTCTACAAAATAGTGTATACAAAGAGGAGCAAAATATTATTTACTGACCTCAAAGAACTCATTCTAACTGAGGAGATAGCATGAACATGTTCAATCATATAGGCTGAGGATACATATAATAAATACAAAGTAGTCTTGGGAGAAAATATCCTAGCTGACAAGGGAATTATGTAAAAAGATTCATGGATATCTCTTTATGATTCCTCAATGAGATTTTAACCCTTCTATACCTTGATAGATAGCCTCCATGATTTGCTAAGTCCAAAACAAGTATTCATCCCATTAAAATCACCAGATGATAGACCCCTTCATAGGGGTGAGTTAGGCCAGTTTTCAAACAATAGAAATGCAGTTCGTCCTCAACTTTCTCCCTGCTAGTAGAACCAACCATATGTATAACCTACCAGCATAGCCATCAAGAAATCATGTTGGGGCGGCTAGGTGGCTCAGTGGATAAGAGCACCGGCCCTGGAGTCAGGAGTACCTGAGTTCAAATCCAGCCTCAGACACTTAATAATTACCCAGCTGTGTGGCCTTGGGCAAACCACTTAAACCCCATTTGCCTTACAAAAAAAAGCCTAAAAAAAAAAGAAATCATGTTGACCTCCATCTCTCAACAGAGCACCAGAAGGAGAACCTTAGAGAAGAATAACAGCGTGAGGCAATAATCTTAATAAGTTCAAGGGTACTACCACCACAGAAATAGGTTATTTCTATGCAATATTAGTTAAGTTTTCAAGTAATACAATGTGATAGGCACTGGACTAAATAAGCCTGGAAATGATAAGAAAGGAAATTAAAGAACCTCAAAGTCTAATGGCGTAAAAGATGAAAATGTTTTTTAATAAATAATATATATATAATAAATAGAATATTTAGGATATTTCATCAATTTAGAGGGTACATGCTATCTATCTTTTTGCCTGAGGAAATTATCAAATCTTTTTTTTTAAGGCAATCTGTACTTCCTATTGAAGAAAGTAAAATTGACCTGGTCTACTCTTTGGTTCATTAGGGAAAAACAAATTGGAAAGAGATAATAGGTGCTACAACTGGACAACAGAATATAGGGCCATATTTTCTTCTTTAACTTTATCCTTCTCTATACCCTTCTTTAACTGTTACACTTCTCTATAATACATACAAGACAAAATATAAAAATAATTCTCCAGGGCAAGGGAACTACAAATGTTTATAAATGAATACTACCCAGTTCTAAATTGAGCAGTATACGGCTTCTAAGTTATTCTCTCTAGCTAAGTTCTGGACCTAGCTTGGTCTCCTTGTCTTACTTAGTTTGTAATTGTAGCAGCTACCATAGAACTGACTCTTGCAGCTGATTAGTATAAAGGCTTTTTTTCTTTCCTCTGCTTTTCCAGCCTGGGTCAATTTGCCTTCTTTTGGGTTTTTTTTCTCAATTTGCCTTCTTTTAAAGTAGCCTAGTAGCCTCCCCCTTCTCTGGGTCTCACCTTATTGATGCTGGATACTTGATCAGTTTAAGCCCTAATGTAACACCTGAACTCAATCTGGTTCTGTCCATCATTCTTTACTATAATATGAGATTATAATAACGTGCCATCCTCCTCCATAACACAGGGCAAATGAGTTTTTATTCAGGGAGCCAGTGTCTCCTTTGGCTTACTATGCAGAGTATCAAGGGTTTGCCAGCTGAAGGCCCTTTTAGACTATGCTCCACACTGGTCAATGTCCTAAAGGAAAAGGTTATAATCAGTGTTGCCCTTTTGTTACCCATTTTCCATTTTTCAGCATCAATAGTTTATTAGTAGGTGAGATTGGAGCTGTCATCTTTATCCTTTCTTCTTCTGTAGTTAAGTATTGATTTTGACTTTTGCCCTACAAGCTAATGGTCTGACTGAATACAGACAGCTGATATGGAAGAGGTTGCCACACTGGTGACCTGTCATTTCCTGTTTGCTAAGATATGGGAAATTGCATTTTTCAGTGATATTAGTCTATGCTAGACTGTCCTGGTCCTCTTGACTTTCTTCTTGAAGAAAATGCAGTTTATGAATTACATGCAAGAGGCTTCTGTATAGCCTTTATTCTATTTCTTTTTGTAATCCTAAAACATATTTTCTAAGATTTTGTTCACTGTACTACTTAACAAAAAGTTACCAACTATCTATGAATTGATAGCATGAGTATATATCAAACATCTACAATGCTAAGTATCATGCTAGGTGCCAAGGACATAATTACAATGGAGGTGGGGTGGGGGAGAAATCCCTACAAACCAAGAGCTTACATTCTATTTTTTGTATCATATTATATCACAAGGTCTCACTCTGGACTTCTCTATTATATTCCAGAAAGCTCTTCATCTTAGACACTCACTCCAGTCCTGAATTCACGTTTTGGAATATCTTCTGTCACTGTAGCTTCTCCTTCTGATTGAATGACGCCTCTCAGAAGATCCATTTAAGAAGGGTGCCCTAAGTCAATCATCTCTTGACTTCTCGCTTCCCTATAATCTTTATTCCTCTAACTAAGGTTGGTCCAAAATTTGGAAAAGGGTAGTTTGGGGGTGGGGGAGATGGATTCAATTTTGAACATGTTAAATTTGAGAGTCTCCATTTGATCTCTTTTTAGGAACTCTTCCTCTTCACTTTTTTTTAGGCTTTTGCAAGGCAAATGGGGTTAAGTGGCTTGCCCAAGGCCACACAGCTAGGTAATTATTAAGTGTCTGAGACCGGATTTGAACCCAGGTACTCCTGACTCCAAGGCCGGTGCTTTATCCACTATGCCACCTAGCCACCCCTCTTCATTTTCTTTAATAGATGTTGGTTTATAAATTGCAATGATTTTCATAGTTATCTCTTTTGCTTATGCCCAATATAAGCATTATAAGGAAAGACAACCAGATGTTTCATGAAATAATGTTTCCTCTTGTCTTTGAGCATATTTCAAAACTGTCTTTACCATCTCCTTTATTGGTCTATGCAAAGAGAATCTGTAACCTATTCTTCTATCTAGTTGCAATATCATTGCATCTTTTATTGTCATTTACATGTGGAATGTTAAAATTGATATAGACAAGTTCGTCAGTTAGAAAATACACATATATTGTTGGACAAAGCTCTCAACTTTGAGTAACAATGGATAAATTATTATTTGTTAATAGATAAGTCAAAAATGCGGTATAATTCTTAAAACTTTTTCTTTTTTTCAATGCCAGTGACTTTGCAAAATCAGAAAACAAGTAAAGCAGACTTTAGGGTAATATTTTCTTGATTTCCTGGTTTGCCAACAATAAGGAATTTGTTCCTCAGTAGTTAATCTACTGGTAAAACAAAAGAAATTTTAAAAATCATTTTCATATTTAACATGCCTCAGAAAGCAGTCTCATAAATGATATAGCAATGACCATTCTCATTACAATACAGACTGGAAAAATTGAGGGACCAGACCAAAACAAACAAAAGTAAAAAAACTTGCCTAAGATTCTACAGAAAATAAACAATCCAAAGCTTGAGTCCAGATTGAATGTGTTATCTACTACATCATTCCACAGAGTCATCCCTGGGCTTCTCTCATATTGTTTTCTCTTTCTCTTTTTGTTAATTAGCATTTGGAGACTGAATTCTCTGGCTGCTTAATGGGGATAGAGGGAAAAGAGTTACCAAGAAGTCTTCTGGGTATTCTGACAACTTCAATAAGAGTACACTTAGAGCCAGATTTTTTTTTAGAGTTGCTATTCTGTTTTGATAGAGACTTCTATCCCATGAGAAAAATAATATCTAATTCTTCAGGGTGTTTCATACTTTAATTTCAAAAAATCCCTGACCCATGTGACTGAGTATCTAGCTTTAATGCTCTCTCTCCTTAGGTGGATTAATTTATTTATAAGATATATATATATATATATATATATATATATATACACTTCAAGAAATATACCCCTAAAGTGTAGTAGCCTGACCCCTTAGTAATTTCCCCAATTACTTTCCTATAGTCCTCCACACTGCATCATGATCAAGCCAATAAGTGAAACTACTGTATATTGTGATGCTTTATGAACTCAGAGAACTGATATGGAGTTTTGAGTCCCACTTTGGATGCCAATTATGTTGTGTCCCTTTTCTGGACTTATGTTGAGTCCCTTTTCTAGACTCCCTCTATCTTCCCCAGGCTAACACTGGAGGGGCAGGAGACAAGGAAGACAAGGATCATAAGTTCTCCCTTTACACCAAGGTCTCCAAGGTCTCCATTTATTGAACCAAATACCAGTCCTTAACTATCTCTCCAGTCTCTAATAGACTCCCACTCCTGTGGCACTTAGATAAAGCTCTGGTGCTCAAGGACACCAAGTGAAGATAATTTACAGTGCTCCCATACACAACAGTCTCTAACAATGGAGGATGAGATATTTAGGATATTTCATCAACTTAGATGGTACATGCTATACATACATATATATATATATATAAATCTTTATGATTCCTCAATGAGATCTTAACCCTTCTGTACATTGATAGATAGTCTTCATGATTTGCTAAGTCCAAAAAAACACTTTCACATGTCTGCCATGAATTTGCTTCTGCCACCCAAAGATTCTTGCATTTAAAAGCACCAATAGCTGACATAAACCACTGCAATCACTTCTTGTCCTACAACAATGAGTGAAGTCTAACTTTGTAAAGGGTAGATTTTTCTAGATTTGTGCCTTCTTGTGTGCTCTCTCTTAGAAAATCCTCTATCGCACACAATCTCCTTTTTCTCCCCCCTCTTTCTTCTGCCTTATGAACTTCTGGATTTTTTCCCTAAAGAAACTTTTCTTTTGCTTATCTTACTCTGCTAAATATCACAAAACCAAACTACAAGCCATGATGCTAAGAGACTAAAAACTCTAGGTCTAAACTATATTGATCTGTTTTTTTGATCATTTTATGAATGTGTGAGACCATAAATGAAGGAGCAAATAATCTCTCATAAGCTTTATTTACTTAGATTCATATCATTTGGTTGGAGTACATTTGATTGGGGAGGTTTTTTTTTTCCCTGCCAAGGACCATTTGAATACTTTGTAACACTATTCAAGGCCCATACAAAATTGTCAGCATAAAAATTAGCCTACCATATTTGGTCAACTATTTAATTAATTCACCCCTAAAAAAACTCCTAGACTTATTGAATTTTGAGTCCTACCTGCAATTGCCTTGGCAGCACCATACCAAATGATTTCTCAGAAAGCACTCAAATGAGACATTCTACACCAATCTAAAGAATCCTTACTATGTTCCACCTGAGATTAATGGAATATTATTGAGAAAAGGAAGTATAACTTTCAAAATTTATTTCACTCCAAAAATATTTACAACCCTCCCTCTTCAAGCCTATGGAAAATAAAACTCAAATCTTCCTTCTCCCTCATCTCACATAATTCATGCATTCACTAAGTCTTGTTTCCACTTTCACAACCCTCACATCTACTCTTTCCCCTTCTAAATAACACCCTAAACAAGACCCTCATTACTTTTTTGGAACTTTTATAATATCTTCTTACAATATCAGTCTCCTTGCCAACATTCCTTCCCATTTCTAATCTATCATTGATATAGCTGTCAAACTAATATTCCAAATTGATATTCATTAGATTGTAAGTTCCTTGAGATCAAAGACTGTCTTTTACCTCTTTCTGTAACCCTCAGTGCTTAGCATTGCCTGGGACATAGTCAGCAATTCTGAATTATTGAAATCTAATTCCTAAAGCACTGCTCTGGCCATGTGACTCACCTGCTCTGTAAAGTGCTGGCTCTCTATTGACAGTTCAACAACTGACTCTCTATTGTTAGTTCAACAAAAGACAACCTCCTCTGTTTGAAATTTAAAGTCATTTAAGGGGGTGGCTAGGTGGTACAGTGGTAGAGCACCGGCCCTGGAGTCAGGAGTACCTGGGTTCAAATCTGACTTTAGACACTCAATAATTACCTAACTGTGTGGCCTTGGGCAAGCCACTTAACCCCATTTGTCTTGCAAAAACCTAAAAAAAAAAAGTCATTCAAAATTTGATTCCAGTCAAATTTGTCTTACTTGATTTCAATCATCTATTCTACCATCCAGGGTCAGCAACCATTAGCCAGAGAGCCAAATCCAAGCAGAACTTTGCTTTTCTTCCTCCTGTATGCTAAGAAAAGTTTTAAAATTTTTCATTAAGTCTTTATTTAAATAAATTTTTATTTAAAATGTGAAAAATATTCTTAGCTACCATACAGTACAGAAAACTGCACTGAGTTCAGGTTTTGACCTATAGGCTGTCATTTGCCTCACACAACTTGTCATGCTGTGTCCTAGATCTGTGCTTTTACAGAGGTTTTTATCCTACCCACCAACCATAAATGCTTAAAAAGCCTCTTCTTTCTCTATCTTCACCTCCCGGAAATCAAGCCTTCAAAGTGCAGCCCAAGTGCCATGTCCAACCCAAGGTCTTTCTTGACCTTACCCCTGTTTTTACTTCCCTTCACCCCCCAAAAAATTACATTGTATTTACTTTGACTATATATTTACTTAACTGTTGTTCCTCTTCCAGTCCCTCCCACCCCAAGTAAATAAGTTCTTTAAAGTCAAGCTTTTTTATCTATATTAGTTTTCTGTACAGAGCCTAGCACATAGCAAACATTTAATAAATGCTCATTGAATTGAACTGGAACTAAATATGAAAGAAAATTGAGTGTGTTGGAAATTAAATAATAACAATGGCTATTATTTTGACCAAAAGGTCAGTTCAGTCAGTGACTCACTCATGTTTTGATTGATTCTTTTCATTAAGTTGACAATGTTTTCTGCTGTTTTTTAAAACTGATTTTGGGGCCATTTTTTGTTACTGTTAGAACCATAGAGGCATAAGAAATGGATTGGTACTTTCATATTTCCTTCTCCATATAGTAATTCATATTCTAAACCCACTTAGTTTCCAAAAAAAAAGATGATCATTAATTCTATTTGTGTGTTCTAAAAAATAAAAAGTTGTTGAATCACAGAAGGAACTAAACCTTTGATTTCACTGGTATTAGAAGGAATTTCTTCTAGCTTCAAGTAAGACCTTTCTCTGCAATTTATAGTTTTAGAAAGTTGTCTAAAGTTCTTAGTAAATGACATACCCAGAGTCACAGAAGCTAGTTATATGAGTGCAGCAAGACTCAGATCTAAATCTTCCCGCATCAAGGCCTACTCTCTATTCACTACATTTCGGTCACTTTACCATAAAAAACTCAAAGATTTAGATCACTATTTTAATTTTTTTTTCTCTAGTGGCAATCAAAATTGGATAGGGGAAGGAATTGGAGAGGGAGGGATTGGAGAGGGAAGTATTGTCATGACTAGGTAAAGGGAGGATGTGGCATGGAAAGAACTGGAACTAAAATCAAAAAACCAGTTCAAATTTCAAATTGCCTCCTTATTCTCTGTATGATCCTAAGGAAATCTTTATCAGCCTCAATTTTCTATCTGGAAGGGGGTTTTGGAGGAGGAAGGGAGAGGATCTGAGGTTTGGACCACATGAATTCTGAGTTTTCTTCTACCTGTAAATCTTAAGAAATATAAGATTCAACAGAAATCATGCTCTTATGGAAAAGTATGACAAAACAAATTCTCTCCATGATTTATATTCATTTCTTAAATAAGTTTTTTTGTTGATTTTTGAATTAGTCCCAAGAAAAAATTTCACCTATATCATATGAATGTGACTATTGCTTTTTGCACAACCCCATTCCCCAGTGTGAGATAGGTTTGATTTTGAAGAGAATATGACCCTCCCTATAAATATAGTGTGCACCTGCAAATAACTGATGTTGGGCAAAAGTACTTATCTATGTATATTCATTACACTTAGCCAGAAAGCAATGCTTCTCTGTAAGGAAAAAATATTGCCCCATTAAATAAAGTGTCATCATTGAGGAACAATAATTCTTTTTTATTTTCCTTGAGAGGAAATCTTAATAACTCACTCATAACAGTTATCTCCCAGTAAACACCGAGTTCATGAGAAAAGACTGTTAAGAAATATTAATCTGGTATGAATACTATAGGCAGCTTCTAAACAGGTAGGGTTTACTTATATATTACAAATCTACATAAATGAAAAACCATTCAAGTCATTGCCCATAGCAGGAAAAACAAACAAAATCATGTACCCTTCCCTTCACCCCCACTCCTGTCCCAATTTCATTTCCTCCATTTATGGAATGTCACATATCAAGAGAGAGATCTTCCAGTTCACTGAATGGAACTAACTCCAACCTTTCTGGAAACCACAAATTTTCATCTATGTGAACTATGTTTCATGAGTAGTAATGAGAAATTGGCATTTTAATGCCATTGGATTCTAACCAGGAAAAAAAAGTATTTTATTGCTTTTCCTCTAACTGTATTGGCAATTGGAGTAGAGAGAAGTAACTTGCAAGGACAAATATTAATGCCAATTGTAGTTCTTAAAAATGTTTCTATATATATGGGATCAATTCTTTAAAATTAGAAGGCACCTTAGAAACTATCAAGTTCAACCTTCTCACTTTATAGATGGGGGAATTGAAGGAGAGTGAATTTGTGACTTGTCTAGGGTCATGTAATTATCATAGGTTTTATTTGAAAAATACCTAACTCCAAGTCCAAGGTCCTGGGCACACTTTGTTGTGCTACCCCATTATCTTTATATATGTGTGTGTATAAATATATACATGTATGCATGTACATATATACATGTATGTATGCATGTATTTGTATACACATATACACACACATTTTTGTTGTTATTGTTCAGTCATTTCAGCCATGTCTGATTCTTAATGACTCCATTTGGGGTTTTCTTAGCTAAGATACTATAATTTTTGCCATTTCCTTCTCCAATTCATTTTACAAATGAGGAACTGAAATAAACTGGGTTAAGTAACTTGCTCAGGATCCAATAGGTAAAAAGTACCTGAGTTCAGATTTGAACTCATATCAATGCTCTAGCTGTCCCCATCTAGTTGTCCACACCCACATACACACACATATTTATATGTAAATATGAACTCCTGCAAAAATATGAAGATTTATATACAAAAAATATTGTGCAATTATACAGTCACATGGACATACAAAGAATCCTTCTACTAGGAGTATTTTAATACCAAAAGAAATTTGGCATTCTTCTTCTCACAGAGCCATTTGTCTGAACTGGCAATTTGCCTGCAGGACCTCCCTCCTGACAGAAGTCTTATCACTGAGGTCAACTGTAAATTTGGAGTAGTCAGCACAGGGCAAAAGGAAAACACTGTCAGAAATATTTCCCTGAAACTTGGCACCAGATGTAAACATTGAATGTATAGCTGGAAGCATCAGACTTGAGGAAATAATTTGTGCTGAAAATCAATAATTTTAAATCCCTCACTAGAGTTGGCTACTTCAGTACAATTTTTTTTCTTAATGGCTAGTTCCTCTTTTTGTTCAAGAAAGGGGGGGAAGTATTATATGTGCACAATGAAAGTGAGATAATTTTTTAAAAAGTACTAGATGGGAAGTATGACTGGGCAAGACAGCCATGGCTTGGGGCCTCCGTTTCCTCAGCTGTAAAATTAGGATGTTGAGCAGAAGATCTCTAAGGTGCTTTTTTCAATTCTAACATTCTATCATGGCTCTGTGTATCTACTAGGAACAATAAGGCACTAATAGCTAGCCAATTAAATTATTCCAGGGATTTTTATCTCTCTCTCTCTCCCAAAGGATAGAACTGGTGTTTCATTCTTTGCAGATGTTAAAACTGAGAATAATCTTAGTAATCACAGCAACAAATCGTACACAGGAATTATGCTCTGATGAAAAAGTATGACAAAGCAAATTCCCTTCATGATTTATATCCATTTCTTAAATTAATTTCCATCAGAAGTACACAATATAGCCAAAGTGTTACCACACACACACACACACACACACACAAACACACAAACACAACTAATATTATGCATCTTAAAGGATTAAAAGACAAGTAACATCCTTAAAATAATTTTCTACTCAAAACTAAGAATACTGTAAGGATCAGTCTATCAGAAGGTAAAACTTGCTTTGTCTATATATATCTTCTGTCTCAGCCATGTTTTCATTTCCTTCCTTCTGTTAATTATTTCCATATATATATATATATATATATATATATATATATATATATATATATATATATATATATAATGTATAGCATATAACTTGCTTTGAATAGTCTCCCAGATTACATTGTAAAATCCTTGAAGGCAAGAACTGTCTTTTGTCTTTTTTTCCCCTACCCACTTAGACTGGCACATAATAACTTAATTAATGTTTATTGATTGATTTATTAGTTGGTAACACTAATTGACTTCTGTCAAAAGAGCTACATAAAAGTTTGGAGCCCAAACTACCTGTCTGACTAAAATATCAATAAAAAAAAAAAGAAGATGGACTAGACTTATGATTTCATTGATATAAGCTCCTCCCAAATGGGGATCCTCCCTTTCTGCCCCAACATATAGTTGTGCCTGAACCACTAAAAGGTTCACAGGGTCACCCAAGACAGATAATATGGGAGCAAGAAAACTTGCTAGGGTATGTCATACTGTACATAGAGCAGTAAACTGTAGGCAACCTCTGTCTGCCTCTATTTCCCCATCTGTAAAATAGGGATAAAGATAGCATCTACCTTCCAGGGTGGTTGTGAGAATCAAATGAAATAACACATATAATACAAAGCACTATATGATTGCTATCTGTTAGCTGAAATAACAAATTCTGCCTCTGACACATCAATAGATCATTTCTATTATGCTTTATGAAAGCATTTTTTTCTCATGGCTGTCTTGTGAGAGGTGTTGTACAAATTTATTAACCCAATTTTACAGATGAGGAGACTGAAGTGAAGTCTCAGAAATATTAAGTAACTTGCTCAAAGCCACAAAGCTGGTATATATCAATGAAAGGATTCAAAACCAAGTTTTTCTGATTCCTGGACTTCTTGTTTCAGTACTTTCCATCCTGCCTGTCTCTCTCTCTGATCCCATCTGGGATGTTTTGTTTTGTTTTGTTTTGGCAAAGGTATTGGAATGCGTTGTCATTTTCTTCTCCAGATCATTTTATAGATAAGTAAACTGAGGCAAAAAGGGTCAAGTGATTTGCCCAGTCATACAGCTAGTGTCTGAGATGAGATGTGAATTCAAGTCCTCCTTACTCCAGGCCTAACCACTGTCCCATTTAGCTACCCTAGATCTCTTATAATTATCCTAGTCTGTTCTTTCATATGATTTACTCATTGTCCTATTATTTTGATCCATGCAAGCCTCTTGGATATGATCTGGTTGTTTAGATTTTAGATCTCCTGCCTTTCTCTGCCCTCCGATATTTGTGTCCTCCTGTTTTATTGTCTGTAATTGTGGCTTCTCACCTGCTAATTTCCCTGACTCAGATTTTTCTGTAGACTCAGACTCTAGCTTGCTTCTTTAGTTCTGCCTCACAGCCTTGCTCTGACCTATAATATCTGGTTGAATTCTCCCTCCAAGAATGTACACCTGGTTTCAGACCCCACCCCATCCCATCCCCACCAGGTTTCAAGTCCAGGAAGTTTCATTGTCTAACCCATTACCTCACCCTCCCCAACACTGGCTCCTAGCCGAGATAGTTCTTCTAAGCTTGTCTCCCCACTACGCTCATCACCCACTGCCACCTACATTCTAAAGCTGACAGCCCCTCTTAGCTATTAGAAAATGGATAGTTTTCATCTTTAATGAGTTTTGTTATCCTCAAAGGTCCTCATAGATGAGGATTAACTGAAGCCTCGGGGAAGAATAAACAGCTGAAAGCTGATCAGCACAGATTGTGTCTCTTGTAGATATCTGCGACATCTTTTACCCATATATTATAAGCACATGGCAGACAGTAAAGGCTTATTAATGATTGATTATATGACTAAGTGCCTATAATATTAAAAGGCTAATTAATCAGGTGGAGAATCAGCTTTCTAAACCCCACGTCCACCACCAGGCTGCCTTCTCTAGAGATGGGAAATGGGTAGTAAATTTAGCTAGCACCACTCTTTTAGGCAGCTCTAGTGTGTCTATAATCACAGTCATTACTGCTTTCCCCTCTAGTTCCACAGTTTGCTTTTGTGGGTCTGGAGTAGCCAGTGGAGATACTTGTGATGACCCTATACATCAACAACAGCATAAGAGGCAGTAGCTAGATGGCATCATAATTAGAGTGTTAGGCCTGGGGTCAGGAAGACTCAAGTTCAGATCGATCTAGTCTCAGACCCTTACTGACTGTGGAACCTTAGGCAAGTCGTTTCACCTCTGATGAAGTCTTTGGAAATGTAAAAATAGGATAGTAATAGCACCTACCTCTCAAAGTTCTTATGAGGGTCAAATGAGAGAACTTAGCATGGTGTCTAGTATTAATAAGTGCTTATTGACCTCACAATCCCCTTAAAAAGAAGACTCCTAGGACAAACACTACAGTCATGCAATAACCACTGCTCCACTCCTCCCTGTCTTAGCCCTGTACTCACTCCACCCAGTTTCACTACAAGTTCTTTCTTATTTCCATTTCTAAGCTGGTTCTCTCCAAGATACATGAGACCCTTTTACTATCTGATGGTAAAATTTTCCAGCAGATATGTCAGTTCAATTAGCCACCACTCAATTCAGTTATCAGGAGCCCTACAGATCCTGGGAAAATCTCAGAGACTCTCTCATTGTCTTCTTTAGGCTCTTCCTCACCCCCCCCCAATGTCCCTCAAAAGACTACCCTTCTCTCAAGGAACTCATTATCAAATTTGAACAAAAAAATTAATATTTAAAAAATGGTAAAAGATAGTATTTAATTAAGAGTCCAATCTTGTATTACAGAGTAGGAGCAGCAAACTGTAGGAGCTTCAGGAAGGAGTTGATTGGTCAGTTTAGATTTAATAGAGGAGGTAGGAACTGAGCTAGTCCTTGTTGAATGGAAAGGATTTAAAAGAGCAGAGAAGGGCGGCTAGGTGGCACAGTGGGTACAGCACTGGCCCTGGAGTCAGGAGTACCTGAGTTCAAATCCGATCTCAGACACTTAGTAATTACCTAGCTGTGTAGCCTTGGGCAAGCCACCTAACCCCATTTACCTAGCAAAAACCCTAAAAAAAAAAAAAAAAAAAAAAAAAAAAGAACAGAGAAGTCAATCTATGTGAGATCAAAAGACCAAAGTTCATAATGCAGAAAATGAAGATATGATAGCAGAAGGTATGCACATGATAAGGAATAATAATTAGTGGGAGCAAACATAGAACTTCATTTTAATTTCTCCTTTCCAAAACCAAAAGATGTTTTAAAGGTTTATTCTGTCTCTTTCTCTCTTAAGAATTTTAAAAGCTTAAGAAAAAAAAGATTCACTTAAACTCCAGCAAACATTCACTGAGTGCTTATTGTATTCAAAGATAGATTTATGCTAGGATCTGGGGGAAAATATAGTCATAATATAAATCACAATTCTTGCCTCAGTGAGCTAACAAAAAATGATCCATAATAAATACATGACAGGTATCAGTCAAGTTCTATGTAAGTTCTGATTAGATAAGGACCACTACTGAGAAAGATCAGGAGAGAGTTCATAGAGGAGAATATTCTTGAAAAGTGGATAGGATTTCAAAAGGGAGAAAAAATAGGGCAGAACGTGAGTATTCTACTCACAATATGCATAAAACTGCAGAGGTGGAAATCACAAGGCTTAAAGAGGAGATGGTAGATAGTCCAGTTTAACTGAAGTGTAGGTGAAAAATAGGTAATGTGAGAGTAATTTTTAAATCACCAGATTATGAAGGGCTTTGGATACCCAGCTAAGGAGTCTGAACTTTATCCAGTAGACAATTGGGAACTCTTAAAGTTTTTTCAGAAGAAAGGAGGCATGATCTTACTCATGCATAAATCAGATTAATCTGGTATCAGTGAGAACAGGCTGAAGTAGGAAGGGGAGGCAAGAAGAACAACTTGGAAGCTATTATAATAGTTCACAGAGGCATTAAAAGGCCATAATGTAATGTTTGTCCTTCATTCTCGAAGAAAACAATGAAATCAGGAAGGTGATGCCATGATAAGCACATGAATTGGATTTGAGCAATTTGGGTGCTGTGCTTAGTCACCAGTCTCACCTTCTCCTCCTGAGTCATCTGGGTCCAGTGGTTAGATATGAATCAGGACAACTAGGGATGACCCTGGATTCAAGGTAATCAGGATTAAGTGACTTGCCCAAGGTCACACAGTTAGTAAGTGTCAAGTGTCTGAGCTCACATTCAAACTCAGGTCCTCCTGATTCCAAGGCTAGTGCTCTATCCACTATGCCACCTAGCTGCCCCAACTAATGTAATGCATGGGGGGGGTGACAATTGCAAGAGTCAGTTGAAGTAGAGATCATAGAATTTGACCATTAACTGGATATGGGATGAGGAAGAAAAATCAAAGGCAATCCCAGTGTTTCAAATATGAGTGACAGTGATCCCACTAGAAGAAGCAGAGGAACCACAAGTAGAAGCAAAGTGTAAGGGTAAAGCTAATAAAAATTATTTTTGCCAGGATGTACCAGAAGATTGAAAGGAAAGTCAGTGCTAGAGATAGAGTTTTGGATACTTGGAGTCCAAGAGGAAAATATATTTGCAAAGGAAGAGAAGAGAAGAGAAAGAGACAGAGAGGGACTGGTTAGAGAGGTACAGGGAGAACCAGGAAAGTGCAGTCCTGGAATCTCAGAGAACAGAATATCCAGAAGTAAGGTTTGTCAGCAATATCAAATCCACAGGAAGACCAATAGAGGATCAGAAATAAGATTTACATTGTTAATGAGGCTGTTAGTGATCTTTGAAAGAGTAGTTTCAAAAGAAGTGGAGACTGAAGCCAGATTGCAAGGGATTGAGGGATGAGTGGGTAGGTGAGGAAATAGAGACATCTGGTATAGACTATTTGTTTTTTCAATTTTAGCAGCAAATGAAAGGAAAGAACTATAGCAATAATTTAATGGAGTTTAAAGGGTAGAAAAGCTCTTTTTGAGTTTAGGAAAAGCCTGAGCAGCTTACAACAGTGACATGAAGAGTAGACATCAATTATAACAAATATTGCCCATTCTTTTCTCTTTTTTCCCTGCCACCAGCTTAGTTCAGGAATTCATCAACTCATATCTGAATGAGTATTTTCTCCTAACTGGTCTCTTTGAATAGTCTCCACTCCCTCTAACCTAGTCAACTGTCAGAGTACTCTTCCTGAAATAGTTTTCTTCCTGGAATTATAGGTGGAAATTAGTTAGATAGATTCATCAGGGTATCATCTGTGTTGGGGTATTCCTACCTTTACCTCTTTTAACTCTAGAGATTTAATCAGTTACACCAGCTCACAAACAATTAGCTGGCTCTTTTTAGCATAAGGGCAATATAATAATCCCTCGGGTGTACATAATTCTTTCCTCTGGTGGAATTTATATTGAATCAAAAGTTAGAAGTGTAATTACAATCATTCAGTGTCCCCATTTAGGAAAATTCCTAATACTTAGAAGTTTGATGCTCTACCTTAATTTAAATTTATGTTTTCTCTAGCTATCTTCAGACTTCTTTCTTTATGGTTGAGGCACAATCAGGCTTGGAAACATTTGGGTAAAGAAGTTATAAGAGTATGTTATAGTGGCTGTTAACAGGCATAGGGAGGGAAACTTAATGAAATGGCAAAGATTTTCTGGGAACTTTTCTCAGTTCTCAAAGAGAAAGTTAAAGAGATGGCCTTCCTACAAATTTTCTCTTCCAAGATTCCTATAGAGTCAATGATTTGCCTTGATTTCTCCCTTCTGTCAAAATTCAGTCCTACTTTTTCTTTCTCTTTTTCTTTTGACCCTGTGCTATTGACTCTTTATTGACTTTGGTTACTTAAGTTCTGGGTAGGCTGGGGAGGTAAATCACATCTTCTGTTCACCTTTTAAAAAACTCCAGAATTTCCTCTTAGTCTCTATCCCAGATGGTGAATGTCTTTTTTATGAGTTCCAGGGCATGAGTCAATTTTATCTCTAGCTCAAAGACTGAGATAGTCCAGGGTTGAGAATGGAATGCTTGTCCCTGTGAAGAATAAATCCCAAGATGCCACTCAGTTCTCAAAACTCCTGCTTCAGAAGGATGAATAGGATCATATATAAATAAATATGGAAGGGACCTTAGAGGCATTGAGTTCAACTGTCTCCTTTTGCAGCTAATGAAACTGAGACCCAGATAGGAGCAGATTCACCCAATTAGTAAATGCCCAAGGTAAGGGGTAAATCCTTCTAACTCTAAATCTGCCCTATCCACCACCCAATCTAATCCCATATTCTTCAGATAAAAGAAAACTGAGAGGTTATATGAGTTGCCTAGTCACAGAACTAATTAGCTGCAATTCTGTCCTTCCAGGTCAATTCAATGAAATAGATGTTTATTAAGCACTTACTATGAGAAAGACAGTATGGAAAATTGAGAAAATATTGCCTGATAGTGGAGGCTTTTCACAATTAGGTAGTGAGTTGGTTATCCTCTTCTTTAGCTGACTATTCCTCAGTCTCGTCTGCTGTTATTTCCCATAAGGCTGTTTGTGTGGACTTCATGTTTCCAGAAAGTCATCATCTCATAAGATGAAATCAGCTCTGTAACTCATAACTCCTCAGAGCATTTCCCATTCTAGCTGTAAAATTTCATCATGGCCCTTCAAGGGGTACCTGTTTCCCTTTTTAACTTCTTTTGTATTGTTCCCTTCCACCACCACCCCCATTAAATTTTAAGCTCTTTGAGGGAAGGAACTGTTTTATCTCTCTTTTTTTTTAATATACCTCCTGGTGTTTAGCACATGACAGCTAGTTAATAAATATTTATTGATTCTGACTTTGATTTTGCTAAATCATCCTCCATTTCTCACCTCCTAAATTTGAGCATACCCCTTTGGAGTCTCTGTTTTGAGTTTTTTTCTATTATTACTCACCTCTATGCAAATAACTTAGTTATCCATATAGCCAGCTCTAGCCCTGAATTACTATGTATTAGCAATTTCAAATAGAATATGATCATAAATCACATTTCAAACTATGATAGCTATAAGCCAACTAAAATTTAACACGTACAAAACATAACTCATCATCTTTTCTAAGTTCCCTTTTCCTAATTGTCCTTTTCTAACAATGAAACCACTCAGATGTGCAAACTGGATCATCCTTAACCCCCCTCTCATTACACATATCATATCAATTGCTGAGTATTGTTTCTCCACAACATTTAACATCTTTTCCATTCTCTCTTCACATAAATAACACACTAGGCCATAATCTCATGCAAACCAAAATCACCTGAATTACTATAATAACCTCCTAAATGATCTCCCTGCCTCAATTCTCTTTCCTCTTTATGGCTACCAAAGTGAGTTTCCTAAGTCTTGGGAAGTCATTTTGCAATAAACTTCAGTGGCTCCCTATTATTTCTACTATTAAGTAAAGACTCCTCAGTCTGGCATTTATGGCCCTTTGAAACCTGACTCCAAACCACCTTTCTTGCTGTTACGTTACTCCATTCCCCTCATTCTATAGATTAGCAAAGCTGCCTCACACAAAGCACTCCATCTCCCATCTCCATGTTGTTGTTTTATGCATTCCCCACCCTATTCTGCCTTTTCTTTTTGGAAATCTATAATTTTCTTCAAAGGTCAATCTTTCTTGACACCTTCAGATTCTAGTGCCTTAGTCTTGAAAAATTACATTGTGTTTTTAGAATTCATATGCAATTTTTATCTATCTGATAGAATATAAACTCCTTCAGGGCAGGGATTGGTAAATAGAAGATATTTATTAAATACTTGCTAATTGATTGACTGATCAAATCAGTAGTCAATAAAAGTTTTTGAATAACTGGCCACAATCAGGTCCATGAATTAAGGAAGTTACCTTGCTAGCAGTGTGAATGATAGATTGTAGAGATGAGAGATTAGAGAAAAAGAAAATAGTTAAGAGAACTGACAAAAACTGATGAGTTTGAATTTGGGCAGTGGAATTTATAGTAAGCATGGAAAAGATAGAACTCTGAGTAAACTGGAAGATGGTGGTACTATTGACAGATGGAAGGAAGAAAATTAGCATTTATTAAGTGTCTACTATGCTCCAAACTTTTTGCTAAACACTTTATTAATATTATATAATTTTCCCTCACAACAGCACTATGAGGGAAGTATTAGCATTATCCCCATTTTACAGTTGAGGAACTAAAACAGACAAGGGGCAAGTCACTTTCCCAGGCTCACACATCCAGTAAGTGTTTGGAATGATATTTGAATTCAGATTTTCCTGCTTCTAGGTTCAGCATTGTTTCTATTGTGCCACATAGCTACCAGAAATAGGAATATGTAATAGAAAAAAGATATTTCATGGAAAAGATAAATTCATAGTATCATAATTTTAGACTGGAAGGAATCCTAGAGGTCATTGAGTACAATGCTTTCATTTTACACATGAAGAAACTAACTGTGAGAAAGACAGTGAACAAGTGACTATCCCAGGTCACCTAGCTGGTATGTCTGAGTCAGGATCTGAACTTGGGTCTTCTGACTCTAAGTCTAGTGCCTATCAACTATACCATGCTGTCTCTGATTGTATAGGTTGAGCAAAATAACTGGAAGAACAACAATGGAAAAGAAGTCTATTTCTCTTTCTTCTGTACCAGCTCCTCTTCTTATCACTTCCCTGTTCAGACGCCTTCAATATCTCTCTCCCCTTTTGGTATAATTCTGAACTCTTTGTGTATCTTTCTATTCAAGGTTTTCTATAATCCATTTCACTTTCCCCATCCATTCAGGTAAGTTCTAACTCTCTAACAGAAACTCTCCAATCTAATTGATCAATAAGCCTATCCAAAGCAATAAGTGAGTTTGCATAGCAGAGGGGACATTTTAAGCACCTATATTTAAACACAGTTCAGCTGCTGTATCTTTTGCCCTGGAAGTTTTTAAAAAGACAATGCTTTGAGAACTAGAATCTTTGAGGAATGGTGATACTGAGTGATACATGGGGCTAAGGAGTTGGTTGGCTCTTGCTATCGCAATGAATTACTTAAAGGGGGAAGGCAGGATTGACATAGGGGTTCCATAGTAATGAAACACCTGAGGCTACCTATTATTTCGCATTTAGCAGGCTAGTGAAGGATTATGGGGATGGTAGCCACCACAGGAAAGAAGCACAAGTACCCCCTTGGATGTGAGCAACCCTCTAGTTATACTTCTGCCTCAAGACACAATTGGCATTATTAAAAAGCTGATTGTAACAACTATGTGGACATGTTTCCATTGTTCATAACTGGTAGGAAAGAAAATAAAATCCTCTCTCATCATCTAATAATCTTATTAGTGCTATAATAATTGACTATCATAATTATTTCCTAACTCTTCTTTCTGCCCTCACAATCTATACTTCAAATTGTTGAACAATTTAACTAAGATGTTGTTCTAATTTTGTCACTCCTCTAGTAAAAGACCTTCAGTTTTCCTAGTTTCCTATAAAGTATATATTCCTAATCCTGGATTTAAATCTCACCACAATTTAACTCCAAATTCCCTTTGCATCCTTATCTCATATTTCATACGCCCCTCCCCCATCACCTCTTCCAAGTTTCAACCTACTATGACTACTCTTTATCCCCTGGTTCTTGTCTCATCCCCTCCTATCTCCATACCCTTGCCCCTCTTTCTCATGCCACTTCTATCTATTCATGTCTCTGCTTCCAAGAGCTAAATCAGATGCTGCATCCTCCATGAAGGTTTTTGACCCTGGATAAAGTACCCTCCTTTTATTTTTTCCAAATTTCTAATAACATTTTGCCTTTATGCTTTTTTCATGCTCTCTTGTATAAAGATTATTATGTTCTTGTTCTACCTTCTATTTGATGACAAGTTATTTGACAGTAAGGTTTATGGCACATCTGTAGGGAATGCATCCTTTGGAATGGTGTTTCTACAGGAATTCAAGGACTGGGACAATTTCCAGTTGCCTTCATTGCCAACAGAACTTGGAATTTTGGAATGAAAATATGATGTCTGATGACTGAGTAAAGCTACAGAATTCCAAAGGGAAAAAGAGAGAGACAGAGAGATGAAACCAGAGCCAACATACAATCTAAATCTATCTTACACTCCTGCCATTGTTGATGTTAGATTCATGATTAGGCGACATTTCATGAGTGCTAGCTTCTGGCACATTTGAATGGGTCCCTTTTCAGAGCTGGGTTGCAAGAAGGCTGGACAGAAGCACAGACCTTAGAACTGAGCCAGAAAACCTGGAAACCATCAAAATTTTACAATGCCTACAATCATACCTACAATCATACTGGCTGTCATCATTCTTTACATGGCAAGGCACTGGCTTCCAAAGGAAGTACTGTTATTGACGGCTATCAACTTCTCCCCCATTCCCCATTATTGTAGCAGGAGATAGGAGGTATAAAATAAGCAAATGAATGCCCCGACTTTGGTTCACAAGTTGGTAGAACAAAGAAGATAGAGATTAATTCCAATCTATGGGGATGAAGTTTGCCTTAAGATAGAGACCAAGAAGTATTTAGAATATTATGTTCTTTGGAAATAAGTAGCTACCAGTGTGTTTTGCTACTACATTTTAACTAATCTAATTAAACTGTTGTTTAACTCAACTTAAGGTTGTGCCTTTCTTTGCATCCCCAGTGTTTAGTACAGTGTCTAGCACACAGTAGGTACATAATAAATGTTTCATGTCTTTAGAAAAAAAAAACACTGTCTGAAAAAATGGAAATAATTGGTAAGTGGAGGCAGAGCTCATGAGTGATACTTTATGATAGATAGATATTCCTAAATCTTTAGTTTTGAATTCAACAGGAGAGACTTATAACTGTTACTGTTGTAACTTCTGAAATAGGCAATCCCTTATATCTCTATCTTTGTATGTCTAGTACTTCTACAAAGTAAGCCCTTGAAAAAATTTTTGAATTAATTGAATATGTAATATAAGTTTAATTATGTATTGTTGTTCATTCTTCATTTTCAAAGTGGTCCAATGACATAACAGGTGATGTCTTGACTTGGAATCGAACTGGATTTAAGTGAAGAAGAGCTGCAGAAAGTCCTCAGCTTCGTTCTTTCTTACTGAATCACTGAACTCCAGTGATAAGACAAAAATCATAAATTTAATTTCATATTAAGTAAAGCTAGAATAGTATTGGGGAAAACATGCTGACCTTGGAGTCAGGAGAGAAATGGGTTCAAATCCTGCCTCTAATACTTCAGTTTAATAGGCATTCATCAAGCCCTATCATGTGCAAGGGCATACAAAGCCCTACCAGGTGCAAGAGCATACAAAAATTAAAACTCAACAGTTTCTGACCTCAAAGAGATTATATTCTAATCTAGGGATATACATTATAATAAGTAAATATAAAGAAATTTGAATAAGGAAAAAACATAAATATTTGAGGATGTGGTTAGAGATAAAGGTAAGTCTTACAGAGAAGGGGAAGAAAAATAAGTCTAAGAGGTAGACATGAGGAAGGGGTCTGATTCCAAAAATAGGGGGCAGCTCCAGTGAATTCCTTGAGGAAGACATGATGGCTAGCAGTTACAAAAGATATTTGTTCAAATCTTGCTTTTGCTACTTGCTAAATGGAGATATTGGGTAAGTCTCTTCACTGGTCTGGACTTCTTTTTCTTCACCTGTAAACTAAGAATAGATGAGCTTTAAATATCCCTTCTAGGGATGGCTAGGTGGCACAGTGGATAGAGTACTATCCCTGGAGTCAGGAATACCTGAGTTCAAATCAGACTTCAGGGGAGGCTAGGTGGAGTAGTGGATAAAGCACCAGCCCTAGAGTCAGGAGTACCTGGGTTCAAATCCGGTCTCAGACACTTAATAATTACCTAGTTGTGTGGCCTTGGGCAAGCCACTTGATCCCATTGCCTTGCAAAAAAAAAAAACTAAAAAAAAAGATCCCTTCTACTTCCAAATCTATAATATGTGATCCTACAAATTTAAGGGTAAAGAATCAGCTAAGAATCTGAATGACCTGAATTATAGCAATGTCAATGGGATATAACAAAGCACCCCCCCCTTCTCTGCTTTGTATTGCTGGGGAATTGAGAATGTGTAATACTGCATCTGCTTTCAGGCTTTTTTCAAGGGTTATTTTTGCCAAACTAATCATGGGGGTTTTTTTGTATTTTTTTAAAATAACGGATGGCTTTGCATGTGGGGGAATATATTAGGAACTGTACATAATATAAAAAAAATAAACAAAAATTTCACTTTAAAAAGAAAATATTATAATCATTTAAAATCTAAATAAACATTTCTTGAATTTAGATGAATCTGTTTTGTTTTGGGTGATTCATTATCTGCCTTAGCCTTGTAGTTCCCTTTCTTTTGGGTTTTTTCTGATACAATTTTTTAGATTTGATTCCTGCATGTTGATCAGCCTTACATGTTAATCTTTCAGCTTCTGTTAGCCTTCCCTTCTCTCCCCTCTTTAGCATGAAGCATTTTGTAATTGATTCTAGAACTGTTAGTTTGAAATTTTATCCTGTTCAGGGGCCTGCCTCCCCAATATAAATATATATATATATATATTTATATATATGTTCCTCCACTACTGCCTTGGATCCCTGGTTGTCCCTGTACCCTAGTATCCTGATGACTAATCCCTGAAGGTTTAAATCAGTTAATCTGGTCAAGACACTGGGGAAGGAAGAAAATAAAGCAAGAAGGTATTGGTTTTCTTTTTCCTAAATTTTAGGCAGTGCTAACCACCATATGGCCATTGGATTGATTTGTGATTCAGTCCTAAAGAAGGACAATGACAAAGAAAGTTCAAATTACAAAAAAATTGCATTCATTTCATATGCCAACAATGTTGTGCTTAAGATTCTCCAAACTAGATTTCAGCAATATGTGAACCAAGAAATACCAGAAAGGCAGGCTATTTTTTGAAGAGACAAAGGAAGCAAGGAACAAATTGCCAATATGTTCTGGATTATGGAAAAAGCAAAGGAATTCCAGAAAAGACATCAACTTCTGTTTCATTGACAATATTCTTTTTGTGGATCACAACAAAAGGTAGCAAATATTCTAAGAGATGGGAGTACCAACTCATATTACTTGTCTCCTGAGAAAACTATATGCAGGTCAAGAAGCAACAGGTAGACTTAAACAAGGAACAAATGAATTTGACAAGACTGCATATTATCACCTTATTTACTTAATTTATATGCAGAGTATATCATGTGAAATGCCAGACTGGATGAATCAAAAACTGGAATTAAGGTTGCTGAGAATTATCAACAATCTCAGATATGTAGAAGACGCTACTCTGGAGCAGAAAGTGAAGAAGAATTAAGAAGCCTTTTGATGAGAATGAAAGAGAATATAAAAGCTGGCTTGAAGCTTAATATTAAAAAAAACTTTTAAATCATACCATCTGGTCCCATAATTTCATGGCATGGGGGGAGAAAAATTAAAGAAGTGTCGAATTTTGTATTCTGGGGCTCAAAGATCAGTGCAGATGGTGATTTCAGTCATGAAATTAAAAGATCCTTATTCTTTGGAAGAAAAGATACGGCAAATCTGAACAGCATACTAAAGAGCAGAGACATCACCTTGCTGACAAAGTTCTGTATGGTCAAAATAATGGTTTTTCTAGTAATACCATATGACTATGAGACTTGGACTATAAAGAAAGTTGAGCACTGCTTTCAAATTGTGGTGCTAGAGATTTTTGAGAGTCCCTTTTTCAGCAAGGAAATCAAATCAATACTTAAAGAAATTAATTCAATCTATCCATTGGAAAGTCAAATACTGAAGCTGAAACTTAAATACTTTGGTCATTTCATGTAAAGATAGAACTCATGGAAAAGACTCTGATCTTTAGGAAAGATTGAAGGCAAAAGGAGAAGAGAATGAGATAGAGAGAAAATATCATGGAAACAACAAAGGAGTTTGGAAAGATTTAAGAAGATAGTTGAGGACAGAAGGGCCATATTTGCTATGGTCCATGTAGTTACTAAGTCAGACATGAATGAACAACAAAAATCACCATATGCCTAAGTAACACACTTTCTTAAAAACTTTAATAAAATTCTAACAGAATTTTAAAACCCAATTATGTAATTTATAAAGAAATCAAGGACTTGAACAAACTATTCGTTAAAACTGAAAGTATTAGCATTTGAACTTCTCAGAAGAATATTCTGAATAAAACAAAGAACTGCCAGGCATTCTGTTCTCCAGCTACCTGACTAGAATGTGTCTGGAGTCTCCATGATTTCTTCTCTCCTCCAATATATGGAAACAATTTATCTTCTCCCCTCCTCTATGAAACTGGTAATCTCCAGCTGTACTTTTAAAGGTTGAGAAGCTGTAAAGAATGACACTTAAAAAAATCATTCACAGAGCACCAATCCAATTATTACATAACAGGATTTTACTAGAGATAGATTTGTGTTAGACATTAGGAATCAGTTCATCTGTAAGGAAGATTTAAGTAATTCTTTAGATCGTTATTCCAGTCTTTTGTATATACTGGCTTAAAAATAATAATAGCTTATGCAATTATTTCAAAATCCTTTATGTATGCAGTGTTCCCTCTCTGCCAGCCCCTTTGGAGTAAGACCACCTAAACTTCCAAGTAGTTTACTAGAAGACAAACTAAATATGCCAGCAGAGAGAGGTGCATTCTCATATCCAAACTTGGTCATTATAAATTTAGAGGTTTTTAAATTGACAATATTCTCCTAATGAATATTTTTGTCTACAATCTGTTCAACATCCAGATCTGCTTTGAATTTGATGGCTATGGAGGTCCCTTCCAGTTGTGACTAAGAGTAATAATTATATATACATAGTTGACTAGTAAGAAACTTAGTTGCCAACTGGCTTTCTGTGTAATACTGGAACACTTGGCACCAGATAAAATACCAGTTTCTCTATACCCACAAGGAAAATGGAAAACTTTTGAAAAGATTTCCTCATAATCCAGTAATACTGCTCAGTATGAGCTTTGGTCTCCAAGGACAGAAGATTTAAAAGCAATCTGTTAAAGATAGTGAAAATGGGTAAGGAAAGGCAAAAGATGGAAGAGGACAATAAAGCACATGAATTTTTTTTCCATCAAAATACTTTAAAAAACAGCAGAGTGGAAAAGGAAGATTCATTGTATAAGAAAAGATTTTTCTATTGTAAAGTGATATTTGACCAAAAAAAATAAAATTCAACATGGGTGCTTTTGAAGTATATCACAGGTCATACAAATCTTCTACAAATCTTTCTAGCAAATAGAGTATATACGCATAGAAATTCTTTAGGGGAGTCTGAGTAAATATTAGATTATACCACTCCAGAAACCAAAATAAAGCAAAAATAAAATGAATGTGACTTTCATGATCTCATAAATAATTCAGATATTGCTAATCATTATTAAGAAAAAATGAAACAACCCTTTCAGAAAGGGAGCTTAACAGCTAATCAGGTACAACAAATATAACAGAGAATATACAAAAGATTAGCAAATAAATTCAATGATTATAATAAAGTAAATTAAAATAACATAGAAGTACAGCAAAAACTCAGATCTACTACAATGACCATTCTTGAATCCAGAACCCAAATCATGGATCAATTATATACCCAATCACCCCCTTGATAAAGAAGTGAGGGACTATGGATGTGGAATGTTCTATATAGTCTAAGTCAGTTTTGTGTAACACTTAGCAAAGGGAGGATTGGGTTGAGTATTTTGGGGAAGGGTATTATGAAAACTTTAGTAAGAAAAATAACACTAAACTTATTTTAAAAATTAAGATGGCTATCTTCCTTTTCTCTCTTTCCTTATTCAAATCAACTGTAAATAAAGTTTACTTGATAATTGGGTACACATTTGGAGTTGTCCATCCATTTATGATCGGAAAAGATGTTAATAAAGAAACAAAGAATCAATATAGAACATTCAATATGAAAGACATTTTAATAGAGCACAGTGTGATGCTAAAGATAATGAGCACTGGAACAGGAGTTTGAATCTTATCTCTCAGTTTGAATCCTGTCTCTGCCCCTTATTAGCTATGGAACTTCAAGCAAAGTCAATAAACATTTATTAAACACCTACTATGTTACCAAGAACCATCTAAACACTAGAAGCAAGTTCTTTCTCTTCTCTGGGACGCATTTTTTCTAGATCTTAAAATGAGGAGATAAGGTTAGAAAGCCCTTTCAACTCCACAGCAAATTTTTTAGAGTCTGATACAAGAAATGTATGTCTTAAAGACAAATGCTATAACTCTAGAAACCAAGCCTAAGATAATGAGTTTAATCTCATCATTTAATGTGGGGCATAAATTTAGTTAAGGTAAGACAGGCCACTAGACTGTTAGCTCCTCATTGAGTGGCTGTTGAATTATTCTGTGCAATCCTGTGAACTTGTTATTGACTTCTTTTCTACTGATTCATTTGCCTCCGGGACAAGAAGGCTCTTAAATCCTTGAGCTTTCTCTCTCTCATCTAATTGTAAGAGAGCAACTTTATTCTCAAAAATCATTTGTCAGATGCTTCTTTGTAAATGGCACTGTGCCAAGAAATTACACCAGCAAGGACCTCTTGGAAGAAATCTCTTTTAGAAAAAATTAGGCCTTTATAATTTTTACCATTTCTGGTTATGACTGCAAGTTTGGATGTGAAATGCAGCCTATCATAGTGGAAAGAAACCCAGACCTGAGATTCTGGTTTTGAATCCTGGCCCTAATACTATATGACAATGATTAAACAAATGGCACCTCCTACATACAAAGCACTGTGCTAAATTCTCAAGCAAAGTTTTAAAAGGCATTGAGATTTTTAGTATGCAGCAGTGGTGTGGTGGTGCTATATAGGGCTACGCTAGGAGAATAAGTACTGTCTTCAGCCTTATTTTACTCCTAGATTTTAGACACAGCTGTATTAGAGACAGTTAGAAAGATCTGAGCCTGGAGGCAGGAAGACCTCAGTTCAAATCCAGTTCAGATACTCTGGACAAATCACTGACCCTCTGTTGACCTCAGTTTCCTCAACTATAAACTGAGGATTGTACAGCACCTACCTTGCTGGATGATCATGTTATATCATGTATATTGCAGCTAGTGGGGGACACCAGAAACTGCACCCATAAAAGATGGTGAACTTAATAAATGCGTGTGTGTTCTGACTACTCCAATACCAGCTCTCTCTCCCCCTCCTTAAGCCTCCTTATGCCCTGAGACACCACAATATTAAAATAAAGTCAATAAATAACCTTACAATGGCCTCTAAGTGTTCAAGTGAAGAGTCAATCAATGTGGCAGACTTAATTGTTGCCTAATTTTAAGAAATTGCCATTCACTCCAAACAACCTTCAGTAAGCACCACCCTGATCAAACAGCAACCATCAACATTGGGGCTCTCACTACCAAAAATATTATGACTCACTGAGGCTCAGATGATGGCTAATATTTTTCTCAGTTTTTTTAATTAAGGTCTGTACATTTTTTAGACATAATACAATTACATACTAAATAGACTACAGTAAAGTGTTAACATAACTTTTATAAGCACTAAGAAACAAAAAAATTCTTGTGACTTGCTTTATTGTTATATTTACTTTATTGAGGTGATCTAGAAATATCACTTTGGTATGCCTGTATATAACTTTGCAATGCAAGCATGATGTTGGGGTTTGAAGGGGTTCTTTTTTTTACCTTTTTTTATCATAGGTGTGGGATTAAGATGCAAAACAGAAACATAAATGACCTTTTAGTAAATAATTAAGTCTCCCACCCTGGAATAATTCCTCTCAAATATCTAAGAAAAAAAAGAAAAAATAGCAAATCGTCATGTTGTATATTGACTTCTTGGTTTTAGTAAAGCAGGATCAACCTTAAAATTCTCTTAATATTGTTGTATGTCCTTTATACTTTAAAGGGACTGATGACATCCCAATGTCAAGGTACAGTGTGTTCTATTGAGACTTATCAGCCTGATACAAGTTTGGAAGGCTTTCCAAGAGGTCAGGCATAAATAGTCTGAACTTTTGGGATAGAGTTAACTTTAGATTTGCACATTTCATATTTCCATTGTGTTGCTAAGATTCTGCTTTGCTCAAGAGCACAATACAGTCTTTGATGTAGGCATCTATCTTTTTTTGTCTCACAATCAATACTAATTCTTCAAAGAGATCCTGAGAGTGTCCTGGCACCAATCTTATGACTTCCATAGGAGCAATTTGCCTTCTTGGAGTAAATGTCTTTTAGGTAAACATAAATTTGACATTTGGGCTATGTAGCCAACCCATCAGAATTGTGCTCTCTGCAGTCGAATTTGAAGGCTTGGCAGTTCAATGTCTAGTCCCTACTCTTGTCTGAAGGTGATCTTCAGAAGCTTCCTAAAAGAATTCAAATAGAAGCGATTCAATTTCCTGAGATGGTGCTGGTAAACTGTCCAGATCTCACAGACATAAAGCAATGAAGTCAGTCCTCAGTTTGGTTCCTGAGCTTGCAGTCCAGTCCAGATGAGTTCCTAGTAAGGACTCATGCTCCCACTTCAGTGTTATTGTTTAGCAATCATAATTCCTCACATTCTGCTGATACCTTTTCCCCCAATTCCTTAGGAAGATTAGACATAGTTTATCAGTCAAATTCTAGCCTCAATCACAGTTCTGCCCCAAGTCAGCAGGCATTCTCCTCCAATGTGCTGATCCTTGGCAATACCAAAATAGTGTTACATACTGAGGAAATCATTTCATGTCTGTATTCTTAAACTTTATAAAATTCTATAAAAATGTGGTTTTTAAAGTTAGAATCTAATATAAGCTAAAATTTGTATAACTAATATTTTTAACAGAAATCAAAGATGTATGAACAAAATTCTGAAGTGGTTCCTGGCTTTTAAATTAAGAATATTTAAATTCTAACTTCAAAGTACAAAGATTAGGAAAGGGAACTTTTCTGATTTCTTTATGAATGGAAAATTATATCTTTCTGACAAGAAAAAGCATTCATACTTACAGTTTCATTTGTAATTATATAGATTCTAAAATCATTTTTGTCATCATCTACATCTTCATTTTGACCCCCTGCTGAAACAATTCAGTTTTACTGAGTTTTCTTCTCTTGAGTCCTTGCCCTGGTAAATGTCTTAGATTATTCCTGCTCATATGCTACCTAACAAAACTGAGAAAATCATGAAATTGTGCCTATTGGGTGCACTAATTCAAATTTTGAAATCTCACTTGAACCCCTACTATAATTAAGGCAATTCTTTTGTTGTTATTTAGTCATTTTTCAGCTGTGTCTAATTCTTTATAATCCCTTTTGGAATTCTCTTGACAATGATACTAGAGTGATTTATAGATGAGGGCTGAGGTGAACAAGGTTATATGTGACTTGTCACATAAGTAAGTCACACAGCAAGTGTCTTAGACCAGGCTTGAACTCAAGAAAATGAGTCTCCCTGATGTCAGGCCCTGAGCTCTATCCACTGTGCCACCTAGCTGCCTCCATCTCTATACCTATACAGATAATTCTCAAATCTACTTATCCCACTTGAACCTTTCTGCTAACCTTCAGTCTTACGTATCTGACTGCCCACCCTCAAACTAGATATCCTGTAGACAACTTAAATTCATTATATCCAAAACCGAACTTGTTATCTTTCTTCCTAAGTCCTCTCTATTTCTGTCAAAAAGGCATCATCCTCCCAGTCACCCAAACTCATAATCTGGGTTTCATCCTCAACTTCACACTCTCTCTCATCCTCCATAACTAATCAGTTGCCCAATTCTGTCAATTCTTCCTTCATATCTCTTGAATATGTCTCCTTGTCTCCTTTGACAATGCCACCATTGTCAAGTGAAGGATTATTGAAGTAGTCTCTTGGTTGGTCACCCTAGTATAAATCTTCTACTCAGCTGTCAAACTGCTCTGCCTAAAGTCTGTCTGAATATTTCACCCCTCTTCCCACCACTCAGATGTAGAAAGAGACTAGTAAGGGAAAAGATTTTAGGTAGAAAGACCAATTAAGAGATCTAGTGAAATCTAGGTGAAAAGTGATAAATTCCTATGGATGATTTCTATGTAAGTAGAAGGAAAGGGAAAGATAAAATAATAAGCTTGCAAATTTACTAAACAGAAGAGTAAGAGAGGAAGAAAAGTGGAGAGATAAAAAGGAAGACTAGGATTTTCTTCAAGCATAATTAAAAGGATGAGAGAAATAGAAACATTAGGAAGAGAAGAAGGCTTAGGAGAGAGGATTATAATTTCTCTTTTTATACACATTGAGTTTGAGATTCCTAGGATATGAACAGTTAGAAATGAATAACATTCATTTGGTAATATGGGACTGAAACATAGAGGTTATGGGACTGAAACATGGAGGTTAAGTTCCAAAAATAAAAATAAGATAAAAAAAGACTTCAAGGACAAAGTATAGGAGCTAGACTGCCTTCTTCTATCATTGGGATCCAACAAGATAGATTGTCAGAGCGTACAGCCCCTACTGAGTCTTAAATTTAGTCAGAAGACAGTCTTACCTTTAGATACATAGTCTAAAAGTGCAGAGACTAAGGGAGACTATTCCCAACTTCAAAAGGATTAATTATTCCCATTAAACATTCAGTATCACTTAAAGATCAAAGAATACTGTTCCAGGGAGTGGAGTCATTCAGATGACTTTGCACTATCTAGGGATAAAAGGTTACAGAAAACCTAAGATCTTGATCAATGATTTTCTAGGTCTTAGAGCACTTTCAGTTGTGCACAATTGTCTTAGATAACCTGATTACATGACTTGATCCATTCCTTGCTTCTTTCTTAAACCCCATTACTTTCACTCTACCTGATTGTTGCTGCTACTTCAAACCCCAGCGACCTAGGACTCCCTGACTTTGACATGGCCTCAACTGTGATCCCACTCTCCCAGATGATCATGATTCCCTTATTCTTTGGAAGAAGAGAAAGAGACAATCACTCAAAGGAAAAGAAGCTAGAAAGCCTCAAGGAGAAATGTAACTAGCGTCCATAGCTGTTATAAGAAATTGCAGTAGCACTTTAATATCAAGCATCCGAACATACAGACAAAATCACCATAATAAATATGTCTTATACAATGAGTCATACATATAACCCTGGAATGACTTTTGATTCTTAATATAAAAATCATGGTAAATTGAAAGAAGTATTCTGCTTAAGTCTTAGAAGAAAAGAAAAAGGTTAGATTGAGGAAGAATTGAAAACATTGAAGAGTTTCTAAAAACAAGGAACTAAATGGCATAGAGATGTAATATTTACTGAAGTTTTGCTTCAATTGTATGTAATATTTTTGCATGTAATGGAAAGTGATTAGTAATAATGGTTAAAATTGATTCTTAACTCTTTAAATAGAGAGCTATATTCCTCATATTTAAAAATACATAATTGAATCAAATTTCATTTACATATTTATTTCTCACTTTTCATGAACATTAGAAAACAAGTCACTCTGACCATCAGGAACCACTAGTGGAAATATGCACATCTAAAGAACCTAGAAGGAAATAAACATCCTTTGGGGTGATGAAAACTCAAAATTAGAAAATGTCAGCAAACATTCCAATCATCACAGAATTAGCTGAATCCCAAAGGACTTGCTGGCAGCTTACCTTCTAAAACATTATATATTCTTCAGACTACAAAATAAAGCAATGAAACTAGACTCACCATTTTCAGATCATCACATTTGTCACTTATGTCAAAAAAATATATCTATTTTAAATGTTCTCCATAAATCATGAACAGTGACAATTTTCAAAACAACAGGCAATATATATATATATATGTGTATGTATGTATGTATGTATTATATATACTGCTTCCAGCTGCATCTCTAACTTGTCAGTGTTCATATGACAGGAATGTATCCTTATAATTTGCCTTGAATTTGCATTTTATGATGCTGCTGAATCTTTCTAGTGATTTATTGTCTTTGTAGAAGGCCAATATTGGCATCTTGACTCATTTCTGTAATCATATTGAAGTAATCTTGTGTCCCAGAACCTTCATGGTTTGGCATAAGAACAATAAACCTTCTGTTATATAGAGACTTGTAAGAATCCCATTCCTGTTATTTCTGAATAATATCACCCTTTCATTGTTATTCTAAGTGTGACACATTCAGCACTGAGTTTAGTAAAGGGATATAAAGCTTTGGAGTGCCATTACTGGAAATAACAAAATAGCAGAGAACCAACCTTGGATACTTACTAGCGAGAACATTTTTGCTTCATTTCACCTAAGATGACTAGCATTATTTGGAGGAGGTAGTGGAACAAAAGAAATAAACTAGTCCACTTATAATTGTACAAACTATGCAAAACAATAGTAGTTTGAGTTAAATAAGAACCAAATTTTTTTTTAGGTTTTTGCAAGGCAAATGGGGTTTAAATGGCTTGCCCAAGGCCACACAGCTAGGTAATTATTAAGTGTCTGAGACCGGATTTGAACCCAGGTACTCCTGACTCCAGGGCCAGTGCTTTATCCACTGCACCACCTAGCCACCCCAAGAACCAAATTTTTAATTTTCAGATACCCATATTGGAATTTGAACATATGCAATTGTATTAGTTGGATGAGAATTTTCAAGTTGGTCAATACCCAGGCTAATACCAGAAAAAATGAATCTGAAATTACTTTTCTTTATCATAATATCTTTGACATTTTTCAATGTCATCTTATTATATTCATTTTCATTCCAAATTTTTTACTTGGAGGAAAAAAATTATTTTTTTAAATTCCAATTTTGTATTTTTGTTGTTCAGTTATATCTGATTCTTCTTTGACCCCTTGAACCATGTTATCTTTAAGATTTATTTGGCAAAGATACTGGAGTAGTTTACCATTTCTTTCTCCAATGGGTTAAGGCAAACAGAGGTTACATGACTAGACCAGTGTCATACATTAGTAGATGTCTGAGGCTGGATTTGAACTCACAGGTTTTCCTGACTCTATGCCTAGCCCTCTATTTACTGATTCACATAAGTGCTTACTAATTATAATTTTATTTTACTCCACCTAAATTCTCTCTTCCATGCTAAAACCTGGAATAAAAATGTTAGTTCTGTGCTTGGAACATAGTGGTGATTTAATAATTGCTTATTGATGAACTATTTACTTTGGTAGGAATGTGAAGAAGTAAAGTTTTCTAGTCCAGACATTAGTCCACAGAAACTAAATAACATAAATAACACTGCAAGCTCACAAAGAAAGTTTTCTGTTCTGAAATTTTGATTTTCATATCTGTGACATCCATGAAGAACACTTTGAAGAAAAAGAATTCTGTTGGCATATTCCCTCCAGGGATGTTCTGTTCCCTCT
The DNA here is from genome assembly GCF_037893015.1 of Macrotis lagotis. Classification (NCBI taxonomy): domain Eukaryota; kingdom Metazoa; phylum Chordata; class Mammalia; order Peramelemorphia; family Peramelidae; genus Macrotis; species Macrotis lagotis. The sequence continues at coordinate 55,342,768 of NC_133662.1, forward strand.
TTTTCTCTTTAGGGGAAAGGGAAAAATACAAAGCTGGTTACCTTTGGTACCTACTTGATGCCTTAACTGTCAGGGGGGCTTTCCTAAAGCTGCACCATCTTCAATCAAGAGGATCATGGTAGAGTAAATAGAAAGACTAAATAGAATTGTTTCTTTGTCCTTTTTTATTCATATCATGTTATAATGTGATCCAAGGTATATTGTATGAAAAGAGTACCAGATTCTTGTCATTAACAGATTAATTAATTAAGGTCTATATGACCTTAGCCTTGTTGAACTGAAGGATAATAAAACAAGCAACATTTATTCCTTTCTTGGACTTCAATTTCCTTCTTAATTAAATGTAAAGGGGGGATAGAGGAGGGTGAAGTAGAAGATCTGCTTCCCATTCAGATCTGATCCAAGGGCCAGCTAGGGGTGCAGTGATTGGCTCACTGGTGCTGGTCTAATCTGATCTCAGATATCTACTAGTTTGTGGCCACGGGCCCGTCATTTCATCTGAATTGCCTCAAAAGACAAAACAAACAAATAAAAATCAGATCCTACCTAGCTCTAAAATAATGTGATTTACAGTCTTACTCTATCCAATAAAGTGGAAAATACAGATTAGAGGAAAATGCAATCTCATCTTGTTTCCAAGCCTTGATATTTTTATATTGACAGAAATATATTTTGGGCTGGGTCATGCTTATTAGAAGCATACATATTAATCTATGCATTCTAATCATTTACCATGAGGTCTTTAGCAGATTCTGAACTGATCCAAGAATCTAGAATGATTTCCATACTACATAAAAACAACTTCTACAAATATATGTGAATAATGGAGAGGCAGTATTTTAAGATAGATAAAATGCTGAAATTGAAGACTTCTATACAAGTCTTCCCTTTAACACTAAATATGTAATTCTGAAGAAATTATTTAAACCTTTATCTAAAGCCACACCTTTGCATTTGCCTACTAAGTTCTAGATGGCTTGCTCGTCTATATAAGAATTCCCATACTGGGAATTCTCCATACTTACCAAATCACACATCTTTCATGTATCTGGCTAGAGAAAGACCTATATACCTTTGTTGTTGTTCAGTCATTTCGGTCATGCCTGACTCTTTTTTTTTTATTACTTTTTGCAAGGCAATGGGGTTAAGTGACTTGCTGATGGTCACACTGCTAGGCAATGATTAAGTGTCTGAGATCAAATTTGAACTCAGGTCCTCCTGACTCCTGGACCAGTGCTCTATCCACTGCGCCACCTAGCCACCCCCATGTCTGACTCTTAGTGATTCTATTTAGGGTTTTTTGGCAGAGATACTCAAATAGTTTGTCATTTCCTTCTTCAGTTCATTCAGATGAGGAAACTGAGGCAAACAAAGTTAAGAGCCTTGCCCAGGGTCACACAACTAGTATCTGAAGTCAGATTTGAGTTCAGGTCTTCCAGACTCCTGATCGGTTGCTTTTTCCACTGGACTACCTAGTGGTCCTAATATACCAATAGTGAGCTATTGAGTAATCTTTCCTACCTGATCTATACACAAAAACCAGGTCAAAAACAAAAACAGTTTTCTCACAGCCATCATTTGAAATAGCACAGGTATGATTGCCCCCATTTACAGGTAAAGAAAGTGAGTCTCAATCTGGTTAAGTGGCTTGCCCAGGGATGGGATAGGGAGTCAAACCCAATCTTCTTGATTTTAAGTCCACTATAAAGCACGATCTCAAAAAAAAAGACATCTGAAAAATCAAAATAGATGCCACAAATTCCCTCTGTTTTTTTCATTAAAAAGGTGCTAGACTTCACTGTCTGACCAAATATCAGGGTTCCTGCCCCTATACACATGGATCAGGACCACAAGTACAGTCCAGAACTATTCGAAAGTAGCTGAAATAGCCAAGATGTGTTGATGTCAATTTGGCTCTGGTCTTTTCCATCTGAGACCCTTCAGTCCTATCTATTCTATGCTCAAACCTAGCTGGCTACTTGCAAAGTCTAATGAACTCTAAGCCCCATTTTGTCTTCCCAGTTTGACTTCCCCAGTTCTTAAGAAATAGCTTAGCTCACTAACTTTATGTGAGCTCTGGTGAACTTGAGTCTCGTAGTCAGCGATTCTCAATGCTGGAAAGATTACAAATCAAAGATCTCCTCCCTATAGGAAACTTTCTAACTGGACCTTTGCTGTTACATACCATTTTCATACTGGACTTCATGATCTCAGTTGGTCCTTTGAATTTGAGACACTTCCAGCAAAGGATGTAAGTCCTCACTCAAAGTATATTTATTCTTGATTTACACATGATTCTCATAAATTTATTTAGCTGCTTTCCAGGTCCCCAGAAGATTAGAAGCAGCAAATTAAAATGGGGAAGTTGGGCTGTTGGAAGCAGACAAATTTATAGGGACAAGAAGTCATTGCCTAATGGAAAGAAAGGGAATAAGCATAGTATCTATTACATAGAGTTTATTATGAGCCAGACACCATTAGGATAAGCCCTTTTAACCAATATTATCTCATTTGAGAGAGCAAGAAAAATAGAAAATTTTTTAAAAGTCAACCAAGGAACTAAAAAAGTCACAGCAACTTAGGACCATTAAAGGCAGAGGCAAATAGTCTTGAACATCAGAGCATGAATTAAATGAGAAACTCTAAAGCTTATTGGTGATTACTAGACTATTATTTGAAGAAAGTCTCATTCAGAGAAGACTTGCAAGATGGTTGCAAAGTGAAGGAGAGTAGAATCAGGAAGGTAATTTATACAGTAATATTATAAAGAGAAACAGCTTTTGAAAGACTTGAGAATTCAGAACAATTCAATAACAAACTTGATTCCAGCAAACCAAAGAAGAGGGACATTACATTACATGCTTCCTAACAAAGAGAGGATGGATTCAAAATGCAGAATGAAACATATATTTTGGACATGATTAAAAGAGAAATTTGCTTTGCTTGATTAAGCCTAGATTTGATTTTTCATTTCCTGTTTCTATTCAATTGAAGGGAGAGGGATTGGAAAGAGGGGGGAAAAATGTTAATTAATTGGAAAAAATAAAAATTTAAAAAATAATAAGACCCCAGTCATGATGGTTTATTTCAGTCTCAATTTCCTGCCTCCACAATCTTGCTAATCTCCCTACTGACAAATTTATACCTTTCGTCCCCAAGGACTGAATCCATGTTGCTACAGTAGTAGTCGTTGTTGAATCTTTTTTCAATTGTGTCTGACTCTTCATGACTTCATTTGGGATTTTCTTAGCAGAGATACCGAAGTGATTTGCCATTTCCTACTTTAGCTCATTTTCCGATGAGGAAACTGAGTCAAACAGAATTGAATTTCTTTCTCATGTTATATAACTATTAGGTGTCTCAGGCCATGATCCACCATTAAAGTAACTTTTCAGCTATTCAGGAATGGAAAATCTATTCCTCTTTCGTCCCATCTGTGTAACACTTTCCAGACCAAAGCATCCCCCCTCTTTGTGTATTATCTCCTCTATTAGAATGAATATAAGCTCCTGGAGGGTAGGAACTCTCTTTGCTTCAATATTTGTATCCCCACAGTTTCTGATTAATTCATTTTTTCCTAGATGTGAAGCCCCAAACTATAAACATGTTCATTTATGTTTAAGACATTTAATTCAGCTTAAGAAGAAAAAGAATTACATATTTTACAATACATTCCAACTCATATAGTTATTGTAAAACAAAGTTTGACATTTAAAGGAGTAAAGCATCAGAGATGCAGAAAACTCAGCTGTCAGAACACAGATTTATTCACTTCCCAAAAGTTCTCAATGTACCAAATTTATAATCTAATGATCATGGGATTATAGATCTGATAGCAGAAAGGGACCTTAGCTATTAGAAGACTGTTCTGAAGAAAGTCATCTAATGGCTCACCTGCTGAGCAATTTCACCTAGCAAATGATCTCTCCAAAACTGCTTGCACAACTACAAGCTATCATAATGTCCCCATTCCCTTGGGAGTAAAAATTAACCAATATTCCCATTACTTTCCACACAAGAGTATACTGAGAATTAATTAGTTGGTGTTTTTCAAAACAATTTGAAAATGTAAAATACTGACTATAAATATGCTTAAAGTAATTATTATCATAGTAGCCAGGAGGCAGGAAGAGAAATACAGCAATCCTAATTGGTAACAAAGAGAAGATAACGCTGACCATCTGTGAAAGAGATACGGAAAAGAGATTTGACTTCTGCTATGTCAGAAGCAAAAGCAAGAGAGGGGGAAAAAAGTCTAATAATGGGCAGTTAGGTGATAATTGATAGATCCCTGATCTTAGAGTAAGGACCTGAGTTCAAATCTGTTCTTAGACATTTGACACTTACAGCTGTGCCACCCTGGGCAAGTCACTTAACCCTCCTAACTTCACCAAAAAAAAAAAAAAGCCTGAGACTGACGTCTCAGATAATCTCCTATGCCAGATCCCCTGTTCCCACATCATAAAATTTTAACCCCAACCACAGTCTTCTCCAGAGCTGTGGAAGAGAATTGAACACAGATAGCCATCCATATACCCAAGACAGTCTACAGATTACACAATCTGAGCCATCACAAGTAGTAAACATTTTATATCAATGTCATTCTTTTGTATGTTGATTGCAAGTTTCACATCATAGATATGCAATGATAATCCAAGCCCTTTTCAGTGTTCCTTTTATGCATAAATGTCAGTTTTCAGAAGTGGAAGGCTGGCCATGATTCATTTCTACCCTGGATTTCTCCCCAAAGCTGATGAACTGAGTACCCCCCTTTTCAGTTACCTTTTGTCCATTATCTTTCACTATCAGAATGTAATCTCTCAAAGGTCAAATACTGTCTTTTTACCTTTATTTGACTTACCATAGTGCCTGGCAAGTAATAAACACTAAATAAATACTTATTACCTGACTGCCCTATCACATACATACTTCCAGTACCTTCTTATACCTTCCAATAATATTGCCTTTAGGTTAAAACTTTGAATTGAATTGAAAATTTTTCACCATGCAACTTCATGACTAGGTTTATTAAACATTATTCCCATGATTTGGTATATCCAAATTGACTTAACTGATTGTTCCCCAAATTCAGTGTTGGTGGTATGCCTTCATGTCTTTACCCAAGCTGTCTAGTCCCTATGTCTTGTGATTACTACTCAATATTTCCCCTCAAGGGTCTTAAACTCTCTCCCAGGCTTTATGTTCTACTTCCTTTGTAAAGTTCTTTTTGATCGCTTTAGAGTTCTCATCTTCACCCTTAAATTATCACATTTATTTTTATTTGTTAAAAGGTAGAAGGTAGAAAGTTGGCATTGAGATCAGGAAGACTTGGGCTTACATTTTAGTGTTGATCAGTACCAGCTTATGATTCTAGCACTCTCAGTGCTCTAGGCCAGAGGTGTCAAACATAAGGCCAGAGGAGACATGTAGGTTCTAACCCTGAATCAGATTAAAATTTGATTGGGAAATATTTAACAAAATAAAGAAAATCCAATAAAACAAAGATAAAAGAAAGTCAAGATAGTTATGTATAGGTAGATGTCCCCATTGCTATTTGAATTTGTCCCCACTGCTCTAGGTAACTCTAAGAGTAGACCTTCATCAGTATGAGTGTCATCATCTAGAAGTTCCTTTTATCAATTAAGTCATATGTTCATTCCTTATAACTGAATGTGTTATAACTCACCTCTTCCAGTAGACTATAAGTTCCTTGAGGGTAGGGAATGTTTCATTTCTGTGTAATGTGGAGGCTTATATAAACTATTTAATTACTAATATTTGATTCTGCTGGATATAATATACAAAAATATACACATGAAGGACTTTCAATAAATGCTATTTGTTGATGGAAAATAGTTTCCATATACAGGAATACCTCATTTTATTGCACTTTGCTTTATTGTGTTTCTTAAATATCACTTTTTCTTTTTTTACAAATTGTAGGTTTGTGGCAAACCTAGGAACAAATCTGTCAGCAACATTTTTCCAATAACAAGTAATAACATCTTGTCTCTATGTCACATTTTGGTAATTTCCATAATCTTTTAATTTTTCAAGATTTTGTTGGTTTCTGATCAGTGATCTCTGACATTACTATTGTAATTGTTTGGGGGCTCCATAAACTGCACCCATAAAAGAGGGTGAACTTCATCAATTAATGTTGTGCATTTTCTGACTGCTCTACCTAACAACCGCTCTTCCAACTCTCTCCTTCTTCTCAAGCCTCCCAATGACTTGAGTAACAATTTTGAAATTGTCAATAAATAACCTACCAATGATCTCTAACTGTTCAAGTAAAAAGGAAAAGTCAATGTGGCAAAATTCATTGTTGTCTTATTTTAAGAAATTGCCATAGCTACTCCAACAACTTTTCACAACTACCTCCCTGATCAGTCAACAGTCATCATTTGTTGAAGATTCAGATGATGATTAATATTTTTAGCAAGAAAGTTATTTTTTTAAATTAAGATCTGTACATTTTTATAAATATAATACTATTGCACACTTAATGGATTATCGTATAGTATAAACATAACTTTTATATGCACTAGGAAACCAAAAAATTCTTGTGACTCATTTTATTGTGGGGGGTCTAAAACTGAACTCACAATATTTCTGAGGTATGTCTTTAGGAAATGGCATTCTATTCTCTGCTATGTTGTTCTGTTTACACTCCCCTTTTACTTCTTCCATCCCATCTCTTCTCAGCTTGTTTCCTTTCCCTTAGAGAATGATTCTTGGTCTTTGGAGCAAAACATTTATTACTGTAAAAATGATCTTCCATATATTCTGTTAATCTCTTAAAGGCTTTTCACCATTTTGCTTTAGTCTTCTCTCTTCAATTTTCTTTGGTTCCCAGGTCTTTTGCCCAACACATCCAACTCTGTTACTGGCAGCTTTTCTCCTACCTGCTTTTAGCACTCTAATCAAGAAAACCCACTCACAGCATCCTCTGTCTCTCTCTCTTATCAGTGATTCCTGCATGGTAGCATCTGCCTTTTCAGAAGTCTTGTACATCCTCCCATCTGCTGTCTGCTAAACCACGACTCCCCTATCATTGAAAATCCTTCTTAAATACTAGCTTATTTAAGAAGTAAAGTTTCAAGACTGGAAGATTTGAATAAGATGTCTCACCTTCAGTTTCAAGCTTCCATAGCTGATACTTGTTCACATCAGCCTACTGAACAAGAAAAGATAACAACAAAATAGAAAAAAGAAAGTAAAAAAAAAGAATGTTCTGTGAAATATCCTTGAATGAACAGAATCAATAAATCAGTCAACAAACATTTATCAAACACCATTACATGCCAAGAAATATGCCATTTCCTGGGAATAGAAATACAAACAATGAAACAATCCCTATTCTCAAGGAGATTATTTCTATCAAGGAAGACAATATATGCAATAAGACAGTGTGTGTGTGTGTGTGTGTGTGTGTGTGTGTGTGCATACACAGATCAAATATAGAGGATGAGGACAGGATCTGAGATTCATTGATTTAGAGAATTCCTATATTAGGAAATTCCTTCTCTCTGAAAATCAGCACCTGTTCTGTAACTTAAAGGCTTAAAGAGGTGACCAAAGCATTGAGACGTTTATTGACTTGCCCAAGTCACAGAACTACTCTTTGTCAGAGTTAGGACTTGAAACTAGGTCTTCCTGGATCCAAGAGCAGCTTCTATCATGCTACCTCATGCTACCTGTTACAGAATATAATAAAAACAGACATTAAGAGGCAGAAACTGTGTGTATTGTGGATTCTCGGTAAAAATTTTAAATGACCAAAGTAAAAATTAAAGGTAGTAAAAAGATTACTTCCCGTGTTAAGAATGTAAGCTCCTTGGGGGCAGGGACTATTTTGATTTTTCCTTGTATCCCTAGTACCTAATTCAAATATAATTGGAGTATAATTAATTAATGTTTAAATAATAGATTAATTGATAAATTAAATTCATAAACACTTGTGATTGTTGATTCCTATGTATTCAAGACTGAATTGACTAAGAAAATCAGTTCTCTTAATATAATACTCAAATTTTTCATCAGATATCCCATAGCTTTTCTTCTCCCATACATAAGGGATGTATACAGGAACATTTGGGATTGTTGACTTCTTTGGGGCTATATAAATAAAAGCAAATTGAGCCAATATGGAAGCATGTTAAAGGTTATACAACAACCATTCCCCAGAATTCTAAAATAAGTTTACTTTAAAGCATTCCTTCTTTCATTTATTGATAGTGTATGGACACTCCAGAGGATTAGTGCCTCTTTAAGACATAAACTATGAATAGCTTCAAAGATGAGAAAAAGAAAGAATATTCTGAATCCTATGTAGAAATTAATCTAATAAACTATAGTAATCTAAATTATGAAATAACTGACTTAAGAGTTTTCAAATCATCTTACAAAGAATTTTCTCGTTGATATACACTCTTTATTTGAAGATGATGAAGTCATTTACCCACTTCCAAGGCAACCCATTCCACTTTGAATCAGTTCTAATTATTGGTAAATTTTTCTATAAATCACGGTAAAATCTGTCTCTCTGCTAACTTCCACCTATTGTTACTTTTTCAATTCAATTTGAGAAACATGTATTAAGTCATTTGGTGCATAGGAGATGACTAATACATGTTTCTCAAATTGAATTGAACCTGTGAGCAGTTGTACCTACACCACTAGGGACCAGCTAGCCATTTTCAAATGGGGAACGCAGTCCCTTCTTTCCTAACAATTCTTTCTGTTGTTCCATCCTTCCTTCTCCACTTCCCACCTCTCCTCAGTGCACAGAGGAGATGCTCTGCCCAAAGGAGTGATTGCTAAAACCTCACACTAAGGTCCAAAAACCTGATCTCAAGGAATCGATATTCTACTCAGGTGGTGGTAGTGGTGGATTATGATATGTACATAAATAAACAAAATATGAGCTAGTTTTTTTTTTCCTTAATGGACTTTCTAATTCCAATAGTGCAACAATCAGGGACAAATTTGGGATATCTGCAATGGAGAGTACCATCTGTATCCAGAGAAAGAATTGCACAGTTTGAACAAAGACCAAAGACTATTTCTTTAATTTTTTTTAAAACCCATTATCTTATTATATAATTTTGCTATCTTTTATATTTTTTTCCTTAAAGATATGACATCATGATTGCTTTCTGTGGGGGGTGGGGAAAGGGAAGAGAGATTGGGGGGAAATTGTAAAATTCAAAAATTAATTAATTAATAATAATAAAATAATTTTTAAATGTAAGCTAGTTTTTAAAAGGAGAGAAAATTTTCCATTTGGGATCTAGAGAGAGATCTAGAGATCACAGAGAGAAGTTACAATCTGAGCTAAGGAAGATGAGAAGGATTAAGAGAAGCACCAAGCCTGAGAGTAGCATTCATGAATCCATGGAACTGGGAAATGAACTGCTAAGTTCAGAGATCAGCAGAGAGGCCAGTAGAGCTGGAACGCAGCAAACACAGTGGAAAATAGATTACAGTAAGGCTGGAGAGGTACATGAAAGCCAGATGATGGAAGGCTTCAAAAATCAGGCAACGGAGATTGTATTTTATCCTAGAGTCAATGGGGAGTGACTGAAAGATTTTGAGTAGGGGAGTGATATGTGCATGGGTTAAGATTATGTTGGCAGCCATGTGGAAGATGGATTGAAGGGAAGAGAGTGGGGGAAAGGAGACCAATTGGGAAAAAAGCACAGCCGAGAAGTCATATGAAATTGGTATCATGTGAATAGAAAGTAGTGCATTAATACAAGCTATTCTGTGGAGGAAGAATTAACACTTTCCAGGAATTTATTGAATGTTTGGAGTGAGGAAAAGGGTTAAACATGAGATTAAGGTTTTGGAAACTGAATGACTTAGAGTCAGATGCCCCCGCAATGAAAAGAGAAATGTTTGGGACACCAATAGTCTTAGAGGGTACGTTTTAGCATACTGCACTTGAAATGCCAATGGTCAACTAGTTATAGTCCTCAACCTAGGAGCTGGTAATGTGAGAATGAAGTTGGAAGAGCAATTAGATCTGTAGTTCAGCATAAATGAGTAATGGCTGCAGAAGGTCCTGCATGTTTAATCTCCTCAGTCTGGGCCATTCGGCAATTATGTTTAGGTAAGAAACAAGGCAAAAATAAAGCTTCTTCCTCATTTAAATTCAATTCACTTGCAAGTCATGGCCTCACCTTTCTGATGTCAAGAATGAAAGGCAAATAGTAGACTGTGAGGAGTAGTATCTGTCCAACTAGCTAATTCCAGTTAGGCAACATAGCACCTTCCTCGGAAGCTTCCTTCCTTTTTTCCCCCTTCTTTTCTCTCTTCTGCCTCTCCCTCTGTGCACGAAGGATATCATATCATAGCACCTTCAGGTGCTCTGCCCAAAAGAATGATCACTGAAATCTTGCAAGATACCTTGGGGGTTTACAAACTAGATTTCTTTCTTAAGGACCATGCCTTAAACCCAAATCATTCCATCTCTCATTGACCAACAATAGGTGCCAGTCCAAGCTTCACTTGGTCATTGTGTGGGACCTGATGTCTCAGTGAGTGTAAATAGTAACTGTCTCTCTTTTGGCCAGAAACCTTGATGGTCCTTCCATCCAAGATTGATTTCTTTTAACTAGGTAAAAGAGGTCATTCTTTGCCTCCTTTCTTTCTTAGACTTAATCATTGAATGAGCATTGCTTCAGTGAAACTTAGACCTGAGAAAGATTTAACTTAAAAAGGCCAAGATCTCCCACTGTATGCAGGGCATCTCCAGTTAACTTGAGCTATACCTTGCCACTGGATGCTAATGGCTCCAGAGGAGAGTGAGGCTGGTAACTTTGCACAGTCTTCCACTTAAATTCAACTCACTTATAAGGCATGGCATCACCTTTCTGACATCATGATCCTCTTCAAGAATGAAGGACAAGCCATAACTCACCCTGGGAAGTAGACTTCTCTATTATTAAAAGCAAGTCCCTAAGTAGCATTTCATTCCTTTCAGCTTGCCATTACTAATCACCACTATTCATCTTCTCTTCTAATCACAACTAGATAATCTCTTTCCTATTACTATCAATGGATTCCACACCGTCATTTCTTGCAGCACACAAAATAAAAATAAAACTGCTTCCCATTTAAAAAAATCATTCAATTCTCAATTCTACATCAAGAGCCTTATAGTTATTACTCAGTTTGGAATTTTCAATGGCCTGTCTCCTTTCTTTCCTTCTCTGGCACATTTATTTTCTCCCCTCTTTGCCTCCTCCTTGATATCTTTTTTCCCCAGTCTTTCAAGGAACATTTCATTTTCCTTGATATGTAGAGAGGAGATTTATTCTTTTATCTATTTTTACCCTTTCTAAAAGAAATACCAACTTGTACTTACTGCAACCAAAGGTCTTACTTGAAACTTGCAAAAAACACAGGTATATCTCAATCACAGCAAGCCATAGAATGTTCTCTTTGCCCTCCATTGTTACATGAAGTCAGATTCTTAGGCTTGTGTTTTTCCTTTTAGTAGCTCTCTTTGCCAACTCTTGTGACTGGCTACCTGCTGCAACATGCTTCTAGTTTGCCATACATGTTTACTACTTTGAGAACTCAAGAGTTGTTGCTTGCTGTGTTAACTCAGTTACCTGAAGTCTCCCTGATAATCTAATAAATAACAAAATTAACTTGTTATCATCTATAATAAATATTTGTGAAGGGACCACTGCATGTCAATTAAGGTTCTTGGAGTTGTGAATACTAAGAGTTTGAGATATGGTTCTCTTGTTCTCAAGGTACTAATTCTTACAATGCAGCAGTAAACTTTAATCAATTGTCCTTTCACAGTGGCAAGCGCCTTCCATAAAGCATGCCCACAAATACAAAAGAAGACACTTTTAGCTTTGGGCACCTGAATATCAAGACAAGCAAGATAAATAACATAATGACTAGGGAAGAAGCCTCAGAAATGACTCAGACAGGTCAGACAGGCATATTTATGAAAACAAATAGGAGCAATTAGGCCTACAAAGCATAAATACATAAAGACATAACTTCACGTACATATTTGAAGTAAATGAAAAATATAGAGAGACTATATTGTGATTTAAATCTCCCATCATGCTCCTCTCAGCAAAGTAATAAAATGAATTCAATTCAATTCAATTCAATTCAATTCAGTTCAATAAACATTAATAACAGTAGAAACAGGGAGAGAACTATACTATGCTAAGCAAAGCATTAAAGATAAGAAGTTGAAAGTCCTCTGGCATTAAGCTTCTCACAACCTGGGCCTAATCTACCTTTCTAGCTAAAAAAGGAGGATAGGGGATATTGACTGGAAGCTTGGGAGAGAAGAAGCCCTGCTTTGATTGTTCTCATCTCTCTGTCCCTTGGGATCTGGACTTCCTTCATTTGGGTGGAGAAGAAAGAAAGAGTATAAGAAGGAAAGAGAAAAGCCTCCAACCAGAAGTTGGGTTCAGTTCTAGAGGATGGGTCCTGAATGATACAAAAGATAGCAACTAATTGTTTCCCCTCTCTAGAAATAGATTAGGGGGGAAATGGGATTATATCTGTCTTAAAAAAATTATATTAAGAGTTAAATTTCTTTGAGGAATGAAATCTTGATATAAATTAATTAAATCTCTATCCTTACAGATGTTTAAATTATATTATATGGTTGTCTGTTCGGGATAGCACTGATTTTAGAAAAAAGCGGTTGGTTGAAGAAGAACCTGATAGCCTTTATGAGGTCCCTTTAGAACAAAAATTTTCTCACTCAACTTTCTATGATTCTATTAAAAAAAAATTTCTCTTTAAAAGAACTTGTGTTTAAACTATACCTCCTTCAATGGAGTTTCAGTTGTCTTATGAACATTGCTTTTCAATTTTATAAAATCCCTGTGATGCAGGGAGAGGACAAACAATACCTTATTTACTAATATGAAGACTGAAGAACTCAAGGAAGAAGTAACTTGTCCAGTACTATAGGTCAAGGGTGAGGCAAGATTTTCACTCCCAGTCTTTTTTCCTCCATACTTCAGAAGGACATATATGACATAGTGGTACACTACAAAGGCAGCAGCAGTTTTTACTAAAATTAAACTCAAGACAAATGTTAAAGATGGAGAACTTCATAAATTGAATATGCCACAGATATGGTGTGAGAATGGGCATTCATTAGCCTCAGAAGTGTTCTGGTTACCAATTTGCAACATTGCTCATGAGTGATGAGGTCACCCCATATCACAGGTATAAATTCCAATATCCTCTGTCTAGTTGTGACATTTTCCCTATATGTAAAATGTTTGATGGCTCAATCCTGTCCTGACCTTTATTTTTCCTTGTGAGTGCAGACCTGCAAAGTTTAGCTAACACACAAACAACAACCTCAGCAAAAACAACAGGAAGTTCTCAAACTTTATCTTTACCTACAACTGGAGTGAAAAAGAATAGTTGTAGGTCAATACACAGAATCATAGAAAAAAGATAATATGGTAGACCCAGAGAATATATAATATATTTTCTATTATCATCTTTTTTAGACACTTTTACTTTCAGCAAAATATAAACATTCAGACAACTGAGAAAATCTTTTATTTAAATTAGTTTTGATTAATGACTTGTTTCTTAAGTTATCCTAGTCATCCAAAGTATCCCTCTCTATGCCTGTCACAGAGAGTTAGCACATGAAACAAAGGGTATTTAAAAGAGAGACAGAGAAAGACTGTATTATTTAAAGAAAGGGGGAAAAGAAACAGCATAACTGATCACTATAATGAAAAATTCAAAAATCTGTGCAACATGTTTCACTTGTAGACCAACCACACTCCACTAAGGGATAAATTAGGAACATCCTTTCATATCTCTTTATTCAAGTCATGCCTACTTTTTATAATTTTATCACATTAATTTTTTTTTATTTTTAGGTGCATGGTTGTTCAATTTTCATTGTTGTAATTATTATACATATTGTTTTCTTGGTTTTTCTTACTTCACTCTATATCAGTTTATATAGATCTTTCCAAGATTCTTTGTATTCATCACATAGCTCATTTCCTCCAATAGTAATATTTCATTACATTCATGTACCACAATTTGTTCAACCACAACTCAATTGATGGGCATCAATTTTGTTTTCAATTCTTTGCTTTCACAAAAAGTGTTACTATAAATATTTTAGTGTACATTGAGATGTTCTTCTTATTCCTGATTTCCTTGACAAGTCCCAGTAATCGAGTCTCTGATTCAAAGCATATGAACATTTTAGTCACTTTATTTCCACGATTCCAAATTGCTTTCCAAAAAGGTACCATTACACAACTCCACCAAAATATACCTATAATTCCATAATTCCTTGACTACTACCACTTTTCTTGTTATCTTTAACAATTTGTAGGTTGTGAGATGAAACCAGAGTTATTTTGATTGCACTTTTCTTATTATTAGTGATTTCAGCATTCTTTAGGCAAGCCTTTAAAACTGATGTGCTATTGAAAATGAAAGTCCATCAAAGAAGGGGGCCAGGGGAACAATTCTGCAATGTGCCTTGATGTAAAAAATACTTTGAATTCAATTGAATCTGAATAAAAATACTGAAAAATTCAGATAATCATCCAGATGTTTCCAAATATCCAGATGTCTGATTTTTATATATGTAAAACATGTAGATGATTAATTGAATGTTGCAATTTTCAACCAGATGCTTGGACAGAGTCAATACTAATGTTCATTTTTGCTAGTATATTTCCAGCAAATTTTGTATGAATAGATAATACTACTCTTCTGAAAGTGGTTTTCCCATATGGAAAATGCCAGATCACAGAAACTTTACAATTTAAACTTATTCAATTGTTGTTATTATTCCATTTGAAGTTTTCTTGGCAAAGATCCTACAATGGTTTACCATTTCTTTCTCCAACTCATTTTACAGATGAGGAATTGAGGCAAGCAAGGTTAAGCAACTTGCCAGCACCACACGATAAGAGTCTGAGACCAGATTTGAACTCAAGAAAATTAGTTTTCCTGATTTGAAGCCAAAAATTCTATCCACTTTATTTGACCAATGATCAATTCAACATATTTTAAGAAGAGAGAGAGATCAAGAGCAAGAGACAACGAAGCACTAATTTAATGAGATTCCAAGTTCTTTTCTTACTTCTGCCCTTAATTTGTTATCTGCGCTATTTTACTGTGTTTGAATTTCATCATTTGCCAAATGAAGGTAGTAAAAATGACAAATTTGCCAACATCCTGAGGTTTCCAGTTAGTGTAATAATAAAGATATTCTGAAAGAAAGGAAAAATATTCTGTAGGAAACTTTGTTACATGGTTTTGAACTGCTTAAGATAGTTTAGGAAGGGGCTACAGAGCTTAAAGTCCTTTAAAATCAAGAAAAGGCTTTGAAGAATATCTATATGTAATCTCAGAGCTAGGAATGTCACCAATTACCAAGCAATATCTGAAAAGGAATACTTTCTATAATATCTCATAGAAATGACCATCCAGATTATACTTGGTGAGAAATTCATTAATGAATGAAAATAAACTTTTTAATCACTTACTGTGTGCTAAATACTATAGTAAACTTGGAAGAAAAAAATTTAAAATGTCAAATAGTCCTATCCTCAATAAAAGGTTCTATTTTAGTAGAGGAGACATTTGGTCTCAGGGTTCACAGGAATGTAATGTATACTAAAAGGGTAGTTGATTGATATACCCTTATTAGACATAATAGTACTGATCTGGTTAGTTTCCAGATGATGAGGATGATGATGATGATGATGATGCTCATTCTCAAAAAAAAAAGTGAAAGGCAGAAAGAAGTAAATGGAGGAGGGAAATGTTATGAATGCCAAATGAGTAGACAGGATTGAATTCTGAGGGAAATTGGATTGTACTGACATTGAAATTTTACTCATTGTATATGTTATGTGTGAGCACCAGTAGATTTTCATTATTCACACCTGCTTCTTATTTAAAAATAGCAATTATTTAATTACTGTGACTACCATTCTCACTGCAACTCAGTACATGTAGTAATAAATTTTTGTGGTCAAAAAGACTTGGCAGCTTTTTTTGCTTGATTGTGTCTAGGATCAACTAGATATAACAGGATAAGGTTTCACCAGATAGGTTAGCAAGGCTCCGAATCTGTTTTTACAGTTCAAATTGTTAGAAAGTTTGTCATCATATCAAGCCTGAATCTACTTCTCAATGTGCGAGATGGAAATATTACCCTCCTCGTGATCACTAAACAACTTTTCCTTGTTCTACCTTCTGGGACCAAGAAGAAAAAAAATAATTTCTCTTCTTCATGACATCCCTTCAAATATTTGAAGAGAGTATCATTTCTTTTCTTTCATTTTTTTTCAGGTTAAAAATCTCTAGTTCTGGGGCAGCTAGGTGGTGCAATGGATAGAGCACTGGCCCACAAGTCAGTAGTACCCGGGTTCAGATCTGATCTCAGACACTTAATAATTGCCTAGCTGTGTGGCCTTGGGCAAGTCACTTAATCCCGTTTGCCTTGCAAAAACCTAATGATAATGATAGTAATAATAATAATAATAATAATAATCCCTAGTTCTTTCAACTGGTCCTTGAATGGCATGGTAGACTATACCCTCACCATCTTCCTGCTCTTCCCCTGTGTGCACTCCAACTTGACAAGGTGGATTTTTAAACATACATAATATATTTATGCATATATTCATATTTTACATATATATCAAATATCTTTTCTTTGTACCACTTTCATCTCCAAGTGTAATTCCTCAATTTCCCCTCCTCAGAAGAATAATCTCTTTTAATTAAAAATACATAAAAGGTGGGGAAGGGGAAACAATTTAGCAAAAACAACCAACAAATCTGACCATGGAAACATTGTTCCACCACTGTAGTCTTCCACCTCTGAAGAGATTTAGGGGAATATTTCTTGCTTGCTTAGTTTTTTAATGTGGCTCCTAGGACAGGACATAGAAGTCTCAATGTGTGGGATGGAAATATTACCCTCTTCATAATCACTAAACTTCTGTAATATAACCTGAGACAGTTTTAAAAATTTTAGTTGCTTTGTCTCATTATTGGATTGTACTGAGAATGAAATTTATTACTCATTGTATATGATTAAAACATTCCTATTAGATTTCATCTTAGATACAGAAGATCATTCCAATGTGTAAATATCTTTTTGGTATCCTTTTCTGTTATCTAGCATATTAGCTATGTCTTCCAAAGCTGTGTCATCTGTAAATAACATGATAAGCATGTATTCTATGCCTTCATCTGTGCTACTAATATAAAGTATTGAGCAGCAAAAAAATTCCTGGTATACTTATATTTGAGACCTTTTTCCAAGTTGACATTCACCTATTGATGACTATTTTCTGAATCACTCAAATAGATCCAAATTCAACAAACTGTGCTATCAGCAACTCTATATCTTTCCAATTTGTCACAAAGATAATTTGAAATGTTTTTGCTAAAATTCACATATACTATATTTATTGCATTCTCCAATTACTAGATTAGCAATTCCTTCATCAAAGGAAATGAAATTAGTTAGGCGTGATTTTTTTTAGGTTTTTGCAAGACAAATGGGGTTATGTGGCTTGCCCAAGGCACACAGCTAGGTAATTATTAAAGTCTGAGGCCGGATTTGAACTTGGGTACTCCTGACTCCAGGGCTGGTGCTCTATCCATTGCACCACCTAACCACCCCTAGATGTGATTTTTTTAAGAATTTTTTTTATTTTTATCACATGTCAAAACAATTTTACATGGTTTTTATCATTTCTCCTTCTTTAAGAAGGCAAGCATTTTGCTATAGATTATATATGTGTAATTATATATGTGTAATTTCCATATTAGCTACATTGCAAACAAGAATACAAACCAAAAAGAGAGAGCAAAAACAGGAAAAGTAAAGAAGATTTTTTAAAAAGTATTCAATCTTCATTCAGATTCCATCATTTCATTCTCTGGATATAGATAGCAGTTTTCATCTTAATATTTTTAGAATTATATCATTGTACTGCTGAGAATAGCTATGTCATTCTCTACTGATCATTGTACAATATTGTGGTTACTGTGTACAATGACCTGTAGACTCTGCTCACTTCACTTTGCATCAGTTCATATAAGTCTTTCCAGGGGTTTCTGAAACCATTCTGCTCGTTGCTTATAGCACATTAATGTTCCATCAGAATTATATAGCACAACTTGTTCAGTCATTTCCTAGATGATTCACATCCTTTCAGTTTCCAATTCTTTGCCACCACAAAAAAAAAGTTATGATAAATATTTCTAAAAATATAGGACTTTTCCCTTTTCTTTGATCTCTTTAGGATAAGAACTAATAGTAGTATTGTTGAGTCAGTGGGTATGCACAGTTTTATAGTCCTTTGGACAAAGATTCAAACTTTTACAGAATGATTGGATCAGTCCACAACTCCATCAAGAATGTATTATTGTTCAAATTTTTTCATATCTCCTCCAATACATATCATTTTTCCTTTTCTGTCATATTAGCCAATCTGATAGGTGTGATGTAACATGTCAGAGTTGTTTTAATTTGAATTTATCCAATAAATGGTAATTTAGAGTATTTTTTTTCATGTAACTAAGATAACCTTGATTTCTTCATCTCCTTTGACCATTTATCCATTGGAGAATGACTCATATTCTTATAAATTTGATTCAGTTCTCTCTCTCTCTCTCTCTCTCTCTCTCTCTCTCTCTCTCTCTCTCTCTCTCTCCATATATATATATATATTTGAGAAATGAAGCCTTTAGCAGAGAAATGATGTAAAAAATTTTCCCAGTTTTACTGCTTTCCTTCTAATCTTGTCTACCCTACTTGGTTTTGTTGTTCAAATTTTTTTTCATTTATTTATAATGCTTTTATATCTTGTTTGGTCATAAATTCTTCCCTTATCCATAATCTGACATGTAAAGTATTCCTTGCTCCCCTCATTTGCTTACAGTATCACATGAAGAGTTGATGAGGCCATAATTTTCTTTCCAAAAAAATAAATTTATTCACTTTTACAAAAATTTCTTTTTTCCTAATGTCACACCCAATCAAACAATTAAAAAAAGAAACTCTCATAACAAATATGTATAGGACACAGCTTTTCTGGTCACTCTTTTCAACACTGGTTATTCTTTTACTCATATATCACAATTCATATGTCACTGGAGATGACTTGATATACTCTTACTCCTTATTGCTTACTCCCTGCCTTTCCCCTTACCCACATCACACATTATCATCTCTCCTCAATTTACTCAGTTCATATTTACTCCCTACTTCCAAGAACTCTTCTCTTTTTCTCTACCAATTCAGTGTTCAGTTCACATTCTTTCCTCCTTAACTCCTACCCTCACACTAAAGGTCTTCAACATAAATAACTAGACAGACAAAAAGATAAATGGACTGTTTCAGTTCCATATTTTCCATGATCATACTCCTCTGCCCCATCTCATATACACAAAGAGATCATTATACCCTTGATCATATCTTAACCTGCAAATGCTCCGCTATAATTTTCATGAACTCTGAACCTCCCTTTATCTAATAACAATGCACTGTCATTCTACCTCTCCTTCCTTGTATCTCCTAAGCCCATTCTTGGTCCTCCTTATGAACTCCAATACCTCCAACCTGCAGGTTTTTCTCGAGTCATCTTGCCTACACTCACTATACTCTCATTCTTTCCTCATTTTGATATTTTTGTGAACTAGGTCAATTCTACAATGTCTTCTCTTTAAAGATTATTGGAACAGATTATTAGGATTATTTCTATTGAACCTTTCTAAAAAATTTTTTAGCAGAAACAGGAAGTGGATTTTGTCAAAATACTTTTCTGCATATATTGATATATATATATGTGATTTTTATTACTTTTTATTGTCATGATTTATTATGTCTTTCTTATTGTTGAACTTTCTTATGTTTATGCCTAAATACCTGACCAGCATAAATCCAATCAGTCATGGTATATAAAATTTTTTAATATTTTATTGTGGACTGTTTGCTAATCTTATTTAATTTTTTTTTGCATTTGTGTTCATTAAGAAAAATTCTAAAACTTCACAAAACATTATTTTAGTAAAATACTCTAGAATCTTATTGAAATTCAAGTAAAATTCACTAGCCCTTGGCTAATATTTTCTGCACTACTTTCCTTACTGCAAATGTAGACATTTGGCCGTTGTCAGTCCTGTAGAATCTCTCTAATTCTCCCTAATTATTCTGGCATCAACAACAATGGCTCATCACTGACATCTGTCAGTTTTGACAGTATTTGCCTAGTGCATCTTTCCCAATCTCCTCATTTATCTTGATTTTTCATCTCCCTGTTATCATTTTTTTCCTGCAGTCTTATGATAATGCTTCTTGGAACAGAAAATGGAAGCAAAGAGTTGAGTAGTTTTATCTCTTGCCAGTTATCAATTCTTTTCCATAATGAATCTTCCTCTTGCCCATATACACCTTAAGAAACCCTATGTGTATAGTTGTGTTCATCTGTGTCATAAACATAAATTCCAGTTTCTCCTATTTAGTTATTCCATTTTTTTATGTAAAATGCTTATCATTGTCCTGTCCTTTATCTTTTCCTGTGAATGAAGAAATTGGTGATCATTCAAAAAACATCTTAATATGTCAAAGTTAACTAATCTCAGCTCATTCTGAACCTCAGTGCCCTAATCCTATTGTTAAAGGGACCATGTCAATCCTTTGTGGTCTTTCCATGTGACTTGCTATTGTTTTGCTCTTTTATATATGTATTTTTAAGTCAATTGTTCAATCAATCAACCAACCAACAAGAATCTATATTAGCTAAATGCTATTGACTGCCCTAGTTATTAATGACAAAAATAAAATAATCTTTTTCCTCAAAGTTGTTATTGTTGTCATTCCAAATTCTTCATGACCCCATTTGAGTTTTTCTTGACAAAGATACTGAAGTGGTTTTTCATTTTCCTTCTCCAGTTCATTTTACAGATGAGGAAAGCAAAGTAAATAAGGTTATGTAACTTACCCAGGGTCATACAGCAAATAAGTGTCAGAGGCCAAATTTGAACCCAGGTCTTCCTGTGGCTAGATCCAGTGTGTTCTGTCTATTGCACCCTGTAGCTGCCCTTCCTCAAAGTCACCAAATCTATTTCTCATTAAAATATTTTCTCCTGTTCTTTTCTTGTTTACTGGAACGCTTTGTGTTACAACTCGTAAATTTTCAAGCACAAAATTCTAAAAACAGAATTATAGGAACCCAGAATTTCAAATAGAAGGTGATGTAAGTGGTTTACCCATTCCTGAAAAAGAATTCTAAATGTCATACAATATGAGTTTGAAGGCCACTAATGAAGAGGGCTCTACTATTTCCTGAAGTAGCCTGCTAGGAAGTGTGTTCCTTACATCAAACTAGAGCTAGAACCAATTATAGGGCAGTCAAGGTTTTATCCAAGGTGCTGATATCAGGCAATCAACAAGTATTTATTAAACACTTGCTAAGGCACTGTGACTAGGTGAAATGAAACAATCCCTGCCCTCAAGGAACTTATATTCTAAAAGAATAAGGCATAAAATAAATAAGTTTTGTTCCTTATGGGAAATAACCTTCCTCTTCAACTCAAATCCGTTGCAATATGAGCCACTTGGCCTATTCCCTTTGCAACATTAGGATTCCACAGCTGTCACAACACTCTCTAGGGCCAGGCAGCCTGGAACAGACAGGCCCAGATGTTCTTCTGGCAAAGATATCTGTGCTAAGTGGGACAGCTGGGATCAGCAGGATCAACAGGAAGAGCAGCTGGAAATCAACATGTACATGTCTTTTTAGATCTAACTGTGGCTGTCAGCAGAGACACCAACATTGATTTCAACTGACAGCTCTTCTTTTTTCTCCTTATCAGAATTATTTCTCATTGTGTCTTCATCATTTCCTTCTTGATAACTTCTCAGTCCTCCAGGGTGACTTCAGTATGGAATTTTAGCTTATCCTTTGAATCTTTTGAAATCTCTTCTTCCAAATACAGTTGAATGTGAGAATATCTCAGCTTTTCTGTCTCTCTGTTACAAATTTTAATAAGGAGCCATCATCTCCACTAAAAGTTTCCATCACTAATCTCCTATCCCAAGTAACTCTACTATCAGCCATGGGTCATCTTTCTCTGTATAGTTTTAGTTCTTAGTCTTTCCCCTTTCTTTCTCTGAAATCTTTTAAGTCAGCTGTCTCAAAATCTAGGGTATATCCCAGCTGGTGCCCAGTTTTCTATCTATCTTTCTATATTACAAGTTCTAAGGAGGAGCAAAAAGATCCAGTTATTTATTTTTGCTTATCTATTATTTTGTACTTTTAAAAAAAAACACATTTATTTTCTGTTATACCTATTCTATTAAAAAATAAATAATAATAAAATTCTATAATCAAGAAGAGATATGGACAAGGTTCAGTGGGGAAAGCATAGACTTGGAGTCAGGAAAATTTGAGTTCAAAACTTACCAGTTATGTGACCTGAGACAAATCACTTAACCTCTGTCTGCATATATCCTCCTCTGTAAAATCACTTACCTCATAAGGCTCATTGTGAGAATAAAAAATTTGTAAAGAATTTTGAAATCTAAAAAGACTCTCTAATAGTGAAGATGGGAGAAAATGGGCTTCAGGAAAAGGGGACTTAAGGATCTATGTGGGTTGTTTTGTGAAAAATTCAATCTCTCTGACTCAGGAAGGTAAGAAAGGTTTAAACTTTTAATTAAACTTTAATTGTAGGTTACTACAAAAAATTCACAAGTTACTATATAAAGTTCACAGGTGACTATAAAAAGTTCATGGGATAACTTCTTTGGGGAAGCAGCAAGATAATGAATTTTTGTAGTAGGAAGAGGGTGGAGTGTTTGGGGAAATTGAAACAGGGCACAGGAAATGGCCACAATGGACTTGAAGGTCATGTCCTTTGGGACAGAGAAGTCTAGTGTATACACCATCACTCATAGACAATAAGTACTGTCTTAGCCACTCTTGGAGGGCCACCCTGTGGTGTATATATTGGAGAATACCTGGAGACAGGCGCTAAACCACTCCCCAAGCACCATCCTTGTCCAGCACTCTATGGAAATGGAGTGGAGTGGAGAGGAGCTCTCTTTCTCTCTTTCCTTCTTTGCAGGATGGCCACTTTCTCTAAGCTAGAACCATGTGCTCCCAGTCTATGCTGATGGTAAATTATGGACTCAGTTCCATGTGGCTGGACTGGCTCAAGTCCAAGCCCAGTCAGTACTTATAGTTATTTTTCCTCTCTCTCTCTCTCTCTCTCTTTCCCTTAGACACTTTAACCTAGAACTTTGTTATTCAGTCTGACTTCAAGAAGCTTATTGTCTCTCCAGGAAAAAGTTAATTTCTATGAAATTTGTAGGCTTGTGATATAAAAATTCTGAGCTTTTCCAACTTCGGATTAGTCATGAGTTTTTCACTTTCAAGAACTCTTATCTTTATGACAGCACCACCAGATTCCCTGGCATTGGAATCATGCTTCCCCAGAGTAGGCTGGTTCTTCAAAGGAACACAAGCAAGAAAGGGATAGGTAGTAGAGAAGAGCAGAGAGGGTGGGGATCACACTCCCCCAGAGCAGGCTCTTCAAAAGGAAGATGAGCAGTGATTGAGTTGAGTTTTTAAGGAGACTATAGGGAGATGTAGATAGGGGTTGGGAGTTCAGAAAACAGAGATGAGACCTTTCATGCTAAGGCAGGGATCCATTGCTTTGTAGAGAGGAGCTTTTATGCCTGGGGGTCCTGGATTTTCTAGGAGTCCTTGCCAGGGAGGGGCAAGGTACTTTACTAAAAGCTCATAGCCCATGTCTCATAACTTATAAAAATAAGAGAAGTGGAGGGAAGGGGTTGGAGAGAGAAGATACATGGTCAGTACAGAGGGTATAGATTAATAATTATAAAAGATATTTCTCTGTCCAATATTTCCCCTACTTCATTACTATTATTATCATCAAATAAAACAAATTGCAGACTTAACCATTATCTAAAAATGTCTCAGCCTGTATCCAGTTCCTTCTTGTCAGTCAAAATTAAGTTCAGAATAGTGTTTTTTCCTCCCATTTCAAAGATGAAATTATCTTTAAGGCCGGTATGAAATCCATTCACTCTGTTTTTAGAAGAGAGAAAGATAGACAAAGACTGGGGCGGGGGGGGAGAAAGACAGAGATAGAGGAGACAGAGAGAGAGCACTCAAGGAAAAGCATAGATAACTAAATTTGAAGTAGAGGAAATATTGGACAGGAAAATGCTTTATAATTAATCTATTCCCTCTACACTGACCACTATCTTACATGTAGCATTGATGAAGGCAATATATGCCCCCTACTCACATCCCACTGTTCAAGTTATTGAGTTTAATTCAATGAACTTTTAGTAAAATACTTTGTCCCCTTCTGGCAAAGACAAACTGTTAATCAACAAAATAATGGAGACTTCTGAGATGGAACCAAGATGGTGGTGTGAAGCTAACATGCTCCTGAAGCTTTTCCTTTACCAAAGATAAATGAAGTCTCTGAACTGATATTCAAACTACAGATTCCACCAAGAAAAAGAGAAGATCCAAAGAAGTTTTCAATGGTAAACATTATGGAGGATCTTCAATGAAGGTCTGTCTCTTTGGGGGAAAGGGGGAAGTAAAGCCCATGAGGTGGGAGAATGGGAAAGCCAGTGGAAGACTTTTAGTCACAGTGCAGTCCAGGTCCCAATAGCTTGACAACAGCAAAGATCCCAGCAGTTAGAAAGGAAGCCAGCAGGGAGGCTCCCAACCAAAAAGTCTGAATCCTGGGAACACCAGGGAAAAAGGCAGGACTGGGCCGGGAACAAACTGCTGCTAAATCAGAACTTGGACACAAAGGAGGAAATAAACCTTTGCAAAGGCAAGACCTAAACTGCAGAGGCAACATCTTGGCCAATGACAATCCAGGGATCAGACACCAGCCCCAGCATAAAAAGCTTGGATCTTTATTCCCTATAACCCAGGAACAGAGCTAAAATAACAAAAATGAGCAAAAAAACTAAAAGAATTCTCACTATAGAAAATTACTTTACAGACAAAGATGATAACAATGCCATGTCAGAAAAAGAAATCAGTGAAAAATCACTCACAGAAAAAGTCTCAAAAGACTCTATGAATTGGACTCAAATCCAAAAGCTCATCCAAGAGCTAAAAAAAATTTACAAATCAAAGAAGAGAGAGAAGAAAATTGGAAAAAATAAATTTATGAAATTTATGAAAATTATGAAAAATTGACCAGAGAATTCAGCATCTTTAAAAAGGAAACACGATAGGTAATTGAATAAATAAAATCTTAAAAATTAGATTTGAACAAATAGAAGCCAATGAATCTACAAAACTACAAGATTCCATTAAACAAAATAAAAAGACTGAAGAAAATTGAAGAAAATATAAATTACCTTTTAGGAAAAGCAAATGACCTATAAAATAAATCCAGAAGAGATAATCTACAAATCATCCATCTTCCATAAAGCCTAGATCAAAAAAAAAGAACCTGGAAAATATTGTGCAGGAAATGATTGGGGAAAACGTCCAAAACTGCTAGAACAAGAAGAAATATAGCCATTGAAAGAATACACAGAACCCCTCCGGATAGAGACCCCAAGATAAAAACTCCAAAGGTTGTTATAGCCAAATTCCAGAACTCTTTAATAAAGGAGAGGATATTGTAAATAGCAAAAAAGAAAATAATTTAAATACAAAGAGAAAACAGTAAGATTCACACAGGACATATCAGCCTCAACACTGAAGGACCAGAAGACATGGAATATCACATATCAGAGGGCAAAGGACCTGGGATGACGAGCCAGAATTTAATACGCTGCAAAATTCAGTATATATTGTCAAGGGAAAAGATGGCTGTTCAACAAAATAGAGGACTCCCAGAATTTCCTGACATGAAACCAGAAATGAACAGAGAATTCAAATGCCAAATACATGCTTCAAGAGTTGCATAAAAAGATTAATGAAAAGGGGAAGGAAAAAACAAAACGAATTTTCATCAAGACTATCAAATTCCCTAAAAGGGAAGATATAACACTTCTAATTCTTGAGAAAATTACTTCTCTTAGGACAATTAAAGGGTAAATATAATTGAAGAAGTTGGACTTAAAGGATAAGGGAATAATTGGGTCCTGTCTCTCCATTGAAGAAGTCCAAAATGACAGCACTGTTTGAGACAAAATGCCCTGATGAAAAGCAGGGATGTTAACTCTAAACTTAAGTGTCTTGTTATCCTTTGACCCACTTTAATTTTACTGTTCTTGCAAAGCTTAGTACTTTCTCTGATTAGGGCATCATAAGACAGACAGGCCTGAGTCAGTATCTCCCATAACTTATAATCAATTATAAAGTTCTCAAGTAAGACCTTCAGAGCCTCCCAGTACTTAGAGCACTTTAAGATTCTTGCAGTTAATAAAATCAGGGTTTGACTTAATCCTTGCTTCACTTAACAAGAGGTTAAGTACCCTAGATTGGAGGGGGGGTGAGAATAAATAGGCCTAGAGAAAGGAATACAAATAGTTCAAGAAATGATTTGGATTTGGATGATACTTTGGCTCATGAGGAGGATTGTGAGTCCTTGGAGGGTACTTGAAAAGGGAGTAAAGTAAAAAAATGATTATAATAATAATAATTTGATATAATTTGAGACAATGCTGCTTATGTAGAAATCAAGCAATCAATCTGAGATGATAACAATTTATGAAGCAATCAAATAATCAAACTATGATTGATGAAATCTAATTAATAGTACTTGAATGATAAATAACACTAGGTGAAGAGGCACAAAGATTTTTAATTTTAGAGGGAAAGAAGGGACAGTGAGAACAATGAGTAAGTTCTATCCAATATATTTGGTCTAGAGAAGGAATAAGATATATTCCCATTTGAGTTTAAAAATCTATCCTACTCTACAGGGAAGGGAGTGATGGGGGAAGGGAGAGATAAGGGAAGAGGAGACTGATAAAAGAGAAGGAGAAGGCATAAGTGAAAATAGCCTGAAATCAAATTTTAAAAGAAAAGTTAAAGGGGAAAGGGAGTAAAATTTTGGTGAGGAGGAATAAGAGGAAATGAAAGAAAAAATATAAGTGGAGAAAGATGGCACAGAATGAAATACAAAATTAGTAATCTTAACTGTAAATGTGAATGGGATGAACTGCCCCAAAAACAGAAGTGGATAACAGAATGGATTAGAAAACAGAAGCCTGGGGCAGCTAGGTCATACAGTGGATAGAGCACTGGCCCTGGAGTCAGGAGTACCTGAGTTCAAATCTGGCCTCATACACTTAATAATTACCTAGCTGTGTGACCTTGGACAAGTCACTTAACCCCATTGTCTTAAATTAAAAAAAAGAAAAACAGACTCATACAATAAGTTGTTTATAAGAAGCACATCTGAAGCAGAGAGATACACACAGGATAAAGGTAAAAGGATGGATCAAACTATATTATACTTCAACTAAAGTAAAAAAATCAGGGGTAAGCAATCCTGATCTCAGATAATGTAAAAGCAAAAATCAATCTCATTAAAAGGAATAAGGAAGGAAATTAAATCTTCTTAAAAGGCACCATTGGTTATGAAGCTATATCATTATTAAACATGTATGCACCTAGTGATATAGTGTCCAAATTCCTAGAGTAAAAGCTAAGTGAATTACAAGGAGACATAAAAAGCAAGACTTTGATAATGGGAGATCTCAACCTCCCTCTCTCAGAACTAGATAAATCTAACACAAAATATAAAAGAAGGACATTAAGAAGGTGAATTAAATCTTAGGAAACTTAGATGTCATAGACCTCTGGAGAAAACTTAATGGAGATAGGAAAAAAAAAGTATATATATATATATATATATATATATATATATATACCTAATTCTCTGTGGTACATACCAAATGCCAAATACATGCTTTTCACCATACCAAAATTGAGCACCTACTAGGGCACAAAAATCTTATAATCAAGTGCAGAAAGGCAGAAATAATTAATACATGATTCTCAAACTCAGAGGCAATAAAAATTACATGTAATAAAGGATCATGGAAAGATAAAAACTAATTGGGAACTAAATAACTTTACCTTAAATAATCAGTGGATCAAACAACAAATCATAGAAATAATAATTATATCCAAGAAAATGATACTAAAGAGACATCATAACAAAATTTATGGGATGTAGCCAAAGCAGTTTTGAAGGGAAATGTTATATCTCTAAATGCCTATATGATTAAAATAGAGAAAGAGGAAATCAATGAATTGGGTATTCAACTAAAAAACTAGAAAAAGAACAAATTAAATAATCCCCAATTAAATACAAATTAGAAATTCTGAAAAATCAAGGCAAAGAGTAATAAAATTGAAAGCAAGAAAGCCATTGATATCATAAATAAAACTAAGAGTTGGTTTTATGAAAATGCCAATAAAATAGACAAACCTTTGGTTAATCTGATTGAAAAAGGAAGAAGATAACCAAATTACCAGTATCAAAAACAAACCACCAAAGATAAGGAAATTAAAGAGATAATTCAGAGCTACTTTGCCAAATTGTATGCCAATAAATTAGATAACTTGAGTGAAATGGATGAATATTTACAAAAATACAGATTAACAGAAGAGGAAATAAAATACTTAACCCCATTTTAGAAAAAAAGTTTGAAGAAACCATCAAAAAACTCCCTAAAAAAACTCCAGGTCCAGATGGATTTACAAGTGAATTCTACTAAACATTTAAGGAACAATTAATTCCTATACTACATAAACTTGTAAAAATAGGAGGAGAAGGGACAGCTAGGAGGCACAGTGGATAGATCACTGGCCCTGGAGTCAGGAGTACCTGAGTTCAAATCTGGCCTCAGAGACTTAATAATTACCTAGCTGTGTGGCCTTGGGCAAGTTACTTAACCCCATTGCCTTGCAAAAAACCTTAAAAAAAATAGAAGAGCACTGAATTCCTTTTATTACACCAGTATTATGATACCTTAACCAGGAAAAACCAAAACAGACAAAGAAAATTATAGACCAATCTCCCTAATGAATATTGATGCAAAAATCTTAAATAAAATTTTAGCAATGGGACTACAACATGTTATTACTAGGATAATATACCATGATCAGGTAGGATTTATATCAGATAGGTAGGGATGGTTCATTATTAAAAAAAAAAAATCTCAACATAATTGAACATATCAATAGCAAAACTCACAGAAATCATAGGATTATCTCAATAGATACTGAAAAAGTCTTTGATAAAATACAATATCCATTCCTTTTTAAAAACCTAGAAAGTTTAGGAATAAATGGAGTTTTCCCCGATACTAAATAGTATCAGGGTGGCTAGGTGGCACAGTGGATAGAGTACCAGCCCTGGAGTGAGGAGTACCTGAGTTCAAATCCGACCTCAGACATTTAATAATTACCTAGCTGTGTGGCCTTGGGCAAGTCACTTAACCCCATTTGCCTTGCAAAAACCTAAAAAAATATATTAAATAGTATCTATCTAAAAATCATCAACAAATATTATATGTAATGGGGATAAACTCAGAGCATTTCCAATAAAATCAGGGGTGAAACAGGATGCCCATCATCATCATTACTATTCAATACAGTATTAGAAATGCTAGCTATAGCATAAGAAATTAAAGAAATCAAAGTAGGCAATAAGGAAACAAAGCTATCACTCTTTGCAGATGATATGATGGTATACTTAGAGAACCCGAGAAAATCATCTAAAAACTCCTTGAAACAATTAACAAATTCAACAAAGTAGCAAGATCTAAAATAAACCCACATAAATCATCTGCATTGCTATATATGAACAACAAAGCCCAAGATCAAGCAATAGAGAGAGAAATTCTGTTTAAAGTAACTGTAGACAACATTAAATACCTGGGAATCTACCTCCCAAGACAAACCCAGAAACTGTATGAACACAATTATAAAGCACTTACCCAAATAAAGTCAGATCTAAATAATTGGAAAAATGTCAATTGCTCATGGTTGGGTTGAGCTAATATAATAAAAATTACAATTCTACCTAAATTTAAATTAATTATTCAATACCAATTCAACACCAATCAAACTAACAAATAACTTTTTTGCTGAGCCAGAAAAAAAATAATAATTCATCTGGAGCAACAAAAGGTCAAGAATAGCAAGAGAACTAATGAAAAAAATGTAAAGGAAGGTGACCTAAGTCCATGAGACCTAAAACTGTATACTGTAATGCAGCAGTTATCAAAACTGCCTGGTACTAGTTAAGAAATAAAAGTATTGGATCAGTGGATTAGGATAGGTTCAAAAGAAACTGTAGTAAATGACTACAGCAATCTACTATTTGACAAACCCAAAGACATTAGCTTCTGGGATAAGAAATGACTATTTGACAAAAACTGTTGGGAAAACTGAAAAATAGTATGGCAAAAACTAGGCATAGATCCACATCTCACACCCTATATCAAAATAAGGTCAAAATGGGTACAGGATTTAAACATATAGGGTGATTCCATGGATAAATCAACAGACCAAGAAATATTCTATATATCAGATCTATGGAAAAGAGAATAATTCATGACCAAACAAGAAAAAGAATACATAAACTGCAAAGTGAATGATTTTTACTATTTTAAATTAAAAAGGTTTTGTACTAATAAAATCAATGCTGTCAAAATCAGAAGGAAAGCAGAAAACTAGGAAACAATCTTCACAACTAGGAGTTCTGATAAAGGTCTCATTTCTAAAATATATATATAGAATTGCATCAAATTTATAAGGTCACAAGGCATTCCCCAATTGATGAGTGGTCAAAGGATATGAATAGACAGTTTTCAAATCAAGAAATTAAAGCTATATATAATCATCTGAAAAAACACTCCAAATCATTATTGATTAGAGAAATTCAAATTAAAACAACTATGAGATATCACTTCACACTTTTCAGATTGGCTAAGATGAGAAAAAAGGAAAATGATTGATATGGAGAAATTGTGGGAGAATTGGGACATTACTGAATTGCTGGTGGAGTTGTGAATGGATCCAACTATTCTGGAGAACAATATGGAACTATGCCCAAAGAGCAATAAAACTGTTCATACCCTTTGACCCAGCAATTCCAGAAGAAATTATAAAAAGGAAAAGTCCTACATTTTCCAAAATATTCATAACAGTTCTTTTTTGTAGTGGCAATGAATTGGAATTTGAAGGGATTCCCATCAGTTGGGGAATGACTAACAAGCTATCATATATGAATACTATGGAATATTATTTTTCTCTAAGAAATCATAAATGGTAGGACTCTAGAGAAGTATGGAATGACTTACAGGATCTGATGCTGAAAGAAAGTTGCAGAGCCAAGATGTTCACATCAACAACAACATTGAGAGATGATCAACCTTGATGGAAGCAGCTCCTCTCAGCAGTTCAGGAATCTAGGACAACCATATTAGACCAACTATGGACAATGCTATTTACATCCAGAGGAAGAAAAACAAAACAAAAAATTCCCCTTCAGAATCTGAAGAACACTTTATAAAAATTATCTCTTATGTATCTCTTTCCCTTAATCTTAATTCCTCATACCAAAAGTGACTAATCTGTAAACATGCTCATCAAAAATATGTATGTTCAATGTTAATTTGACTGTTCATTGCTGAGGGGAAGGGGGTGGGAAGGGATGGCAGAAAGAAATTTAGTAACTTAAAAATACACATATGGATGAATGGAAAACTTTCATATCATGTATTTGGAAAAATAAAATATCAATTAAAAAATGGACCTCTAGGGGTGGCTAGGTGGCGCAGTGGATAAAGCACTGGCCCTGGAGTCAGGAGTACCTGGGTTCAAATCCTGTCTCAGACACTTAATAATTACATAACTGTGTGGCCTTGGGCAAGCCACTTAACCCCATTTGCCTTGCAAAAACCTAAAAAAAAAAAAAAAAATGGATCTCTGTCCTACACTGAAAGGATTAAGTCTTTTAAACTCTTCCTCAACATAACCCTCATTATTTCATCTCTGTTCTCTGAGCTACCCATCCTCCTGCCTCTGCCTGAATTTCCTTAAGTATCCTTTTAAAAGCTCATCCTCTCCTCAGTTGAGGTTCTTGTCTCCTGGTGAAGTTACACCACTCTTGAGGACCATGATCCCTCCCAGGTAACTTGTCATGCCTGTAGAGCTTTTCTCACTGCTCATCCTCTCGTGGCAGTTTATGTTGTTGATGCTGGTGCAGTAGCTGTTTTTCTTGCTCTTCCTAATACCCTTAGGGGATCAGTGGATTCCAACTGCCTTTATTATTTCTTTTTCTTAACTTCTGCTATATACCACAGTAATACCTAAATAACTTTTCTGTCCCTAAAATTTCTTCTTTCAAGTTCTGCCTAAACCTTTAACCAGTTACATTTTCTCTGGTATCACTCCCTCCATTTATTCTCACCTAAATGTTTACTACAATGCTTCCCTCCTCTGGATCTTAGATTTCTTTAATCTGTCTTCTGAATGCATTATTTCCTTGAGTCTTTTAGGCTATTCTATTCCTTTTGAATGTGATATTGAAAGTCATATTCTGATCATGAGTTCCATCTCATCAAGTCTTAGTAATACCCATGAAGGTGAATTTTTCTCTTTTCTGTAATATGTCTAGGTCACCTTATTTATGGTCTGTATCTTATATATTAAATTTAAAGACCTCAGATTTTGTTACTGACTCTTCATTTGTTTTACCTTTTATTCTGTGTATTATCTGTTTGGCAGATACATGCAGCAAGTTTTCTTCCCCCTCTATCCTTTTTAGTTTAAAGTGTCTTGATCAGGTTACAAGATTGAAAGGAAAAAAGTATTTTGGTCAATATTTTTTTAGGTATAGTCTATCCTTGATCAAAATTTCATCATTCCTCATCTATTGGACAGACTATGAGACTTGCAGGCAAGAAGACCTATCTAATAAGTCTAATAAAATCAGATGTATACCCCTGGAGTCATTGTCTGGATTTCTTTTTCCTTACCTATACAATGACAATAATGAACATCTTCTCCCAGGTCTATAATGAGGATCAATTGAATTATCATATGTTAAGCACTTTGCTAACTTTGAAGCACTATATTAATGCCAATTATTATTATTATTATTTAAAATCTCCTCTGTTTGACTTTTTTTTAAAAGCTTTTACCCCTCTGGAATCTTTAGACCTTCCCATACATTTCAGTTCTTCCAAACTGTCCTTTTAGCTTTTCCTCAAACACATCTCTGTAACATTGCAGTGGTCATCCTCCATATACAAAAAGTACTTCCTCTTTACTTCTGCCTCATAGAATCATTATTTTCATTAAGACTCAGCTCAAGCAACACCTTCTACAGGATGACTTTCATTATTCCTTAACTTAAATAGCTGAGGACCTCTTCTAAATGTTTCCATATTTATTTGATATTTATTCTCTACATATACATATATATATACATATGAATATATATTTATGTGTATATATACATACATATTGTCTTCCCCATAGAATATAAT
This sequence comes from Macrotis lagotis, assembly GCF_037893015.1. Classification (NCBI taxonomy): domain Eukaryota; kingdom Metazoa; phylum Chordata; class Mammalia; order Peramelemorphia; family Peramelidae; genus Macrotis; species Macrotis lagotis. The sequence continues at coordinate 55,376,318 of NC_133662.1, forward strand.
CTCCTTGACAGTAGGAAATATTTCATTTTTGCCTTTGTATACCCAATGCCTCTCATGGTATTTAATGAATATTTGCTGGCTGATGAACTGATAACCCACAAATCCAAATCTCATTCTCAAACATTTCCTTCTTAGCTAGTTGTTCATTTCCCAATCATACTTTATCTCCATTTTTTCATTCATTCCATTCATACATATATTCTGAATTCACCTCCTTTAGGCAGCAGTAATGAAAACATAGCCCATGTCCATATAAGCTCCACTTTCCTGCCCAGAGCATAGGACTTTACACAGTATGTACTTAATAAGGAGTTCAGAAACATACCAGCTCTGTAGCCTCTGGGCAAGTCACTTGACTTCTCAGTTGTCCACCTGGCCTTTCAGTGTAAGTTAGAGAAATCCTTCTTGGTAGAGGGAATTTCCTTTCCTGGAAGTTTACTATACCAATGTATTAGAAGGTTCAGCCCCTTCCCTTATGCTGAAATTTAATAAGTGACACTTTCAAAAGTTCCTAATATAATATTAGTGATGATAATAGTAAAAAAAATTTTCATTTTTGTAATCCTTTAACTTACCAAAGAGCCCCATATACAGCATGTTATTATATTTGTACTCTTTCAAAGAATCATTCACTAGAGTCCCCTTTATCCTCAGTAGGGAATACATCAGTCTGGAGGCAAGACACTTGGAAATCAGTGGCAACACTCAGAGAGATTATATTCTATCAGACAGGATAGCATGTATAAGGATAAACAAACTGTATGGAGTGATAGGGAAGTTTGGAAGAGGGAAAGGTTGGGGAAGGAAGGATAATAAGGCATATGGTAAAAAGCAGTACCATAACTCTTCTCCTCTGGGCAAGTTAGGCTAGTTTTTCCTTAATAGGGACTGAAACCAGTGAAAGTCAAGACTTAATTGACTTAAGTACTAAAGACTGTGATTATTGATACTACTTCCTGGCCATCTAAGTACAAAACAGCCACACAGGGCAAAGGTGCCCTTTGATGCTTGACTAAAAGACCACTTTGGGCAACTCAGAGTCAGGGGTGCTTTGCTCAGTTGAATCAACTATCTTTGATGAGTATCTTTGTTGACTATCCTTCCCCTTAGCTATGGCTAAGCAAATCTCATTTTGTTAATCATTAGTTTTTTGGGGTTTTTTTTTTGTTAATCATTGAATGACTGACAAGTTTCTCATTTCATTCCAATATCAGTCTTAAACTGCCAGAGGACCAGACTGAGTCAGGTCCAATATAGAACAAGGAAGTTCCATGAAGCTCAATATCATGGAATGGAGAGTAGATAAAAGTTGGTGGGATTTCTATGCTTCACGGTTGATATAATAGCTGCCTTAAGGTTGGAATGAGAAAAGGTAGAATGAAGACGAATAAGAGTGAATCACTTGTGTCAGCTTCTTACAACTCCAGAAAAGACCAATTTCCTATGGTTTCTTGGTATTCTAGTTGTCCTCACTTTTCCAGGAGCCCTTTAACTTGTGATGACAACATTATATGTGTGTGTACAGGAAATGCTTATTTATTTAGAACAGTATGGCATAATGGATTGAATGATAGAGTCAGAAAAACTTACGTTTAAATCCTGCTTTAGATAACTGTGCCATAGCTTGTGATCAGGAAAAAAATATTCAGAGGAGCCTGTTACTTCATTTGGAAAATAGGAATAATAATGATGATCACATGGTACATTTATCACAGGGTTGTTAATGTGATTCATAAGTGACATTATTATTATTGTACAATATTATTATGTACAATAAACAATATTATTATGTACAATAAAGTACATGATTTTTAGAAGAAATAAAGATTTCACCCAGTAGGTTTTTTTATATCATAATTTGTGTAATTATTCAGTTTATATAACAGCACTATAGCTAATATTGCATCAAAGGTAAAAATACTAACGGTTTTGTTATGCAGTTGACATTTTTAATCTTCATTTTTCAGGTTTTGTCCTCCAGAGACAAGAAATCCATTTGCCTTTTTCTTGTACAAACTCTGATATATAATAAATATGCCCTGGAAAGGAGAGGAAAGAATGTGGGAAGGTGGGAAGTGGCAGAAAATCAACTTTGCTTACTTTAAAATTTTGCATAAGGCTGTCCTTGTCTATTTGGTATACTAAACCTCTTATTTTGACTCTGACTGGCTATTCTCAGATGGCTACTTTAATATTACCTCATCTAAAGTGGAATCGATGGCACTCTTCCTTCTTAGAACAGAAGAATATAATAATGCTTTTATCTTGGTCCTTTTTAACTTCCTCCTGATTCTCTGACTAATAAGTAGTATTCTTAGAGCAAAAAACACAGTCCCACCCACTAAATGCTTCGTCTCTGCCATGCATAGGAATAGAAGTATCAATTTTTTCCTGAAAACTGCCATCCTATTCTAAAAGAAAGTAGTCATTATATTGAGCAATTACCTTCCTTAGATGGACAGGTAATAGTTTATCATTCTCCTGGTCCTAGTACAAACTCAATGTGAGCCAGAAAAATCCACCTGAAATACCTCATCCTCTATGACCTCTTCTTTTGTTTTTCCCCCATGACCAAAAAGGGATTCCAAGTATACTATTATTTTTGAAATTTTATCAAAAAGCAGACCTTCACTAAAGTACATGAACATTTAAGTTATTCTTGATATTGTCATTGGGTTAATAAGAGAGGGGGATAAATCATAAGTGAGTATAATGGAGCTTTTGATGTTAAGTGGGAATGAAGACATGAAAGTAGTTCAGTATTCTATACATATAAAAAGCTCTATAAATGTTTAATAGCGAAGAAGAGGGGGAATAAGAGGAGAGTTAAAATATAGGATGCTGCTTCAGCAGCATGCTGGTAAGACAATATTTAAGTCATTCTATTCCATTTCTCCTTATTCCTACACTGCCTCCCAATGGAGTGAAAGATGTCAATACAATTCTATTCTTCCAATGATAGTAAGAATAACTAATCTTTATATAGCATTTTGAAGTTTTCAAATATTTTACATATGCTATGTCATTTAATTATCATGACAACCCTATGAAATAAGTGCTCTTCTTATCATCATTTCAAAATTGAGGAAATTGAGATTTAGGTTAAGTGACTTACCAAAGGCCACACAAACTCTGTCTGAAGCAGGATTTGAATTCAAGGTTTCTTGATTTTTGGTCTACTAACTACCTGAAGTTAATTACTAGTAGATTGACTTAAGTAGGATAATCAATGTAAAGATAAGTAACTATCTCATACAACCAATAAAATAGCTTTTCAAAGAAAAACTACAACTTATTACTTCTTGCTAGGAAATTTTTACCCCAAATTAATGACTTAATTCTTATTCCTAAACATCTATTCTATTTTATTCAGAAAAAAAATTATTAAATGTCTCCTTTCTACAAGTTGATAACCTATATTGATGAAAACCCTCTGCTATACCCAAAGGTCTGGGAAGACAAAAAAATAAGCTTTGACAGATGTCTGGAAACGGATATAGGCATGTCGGAATGTTCAATCTAACTTTTTTCTCACATTATGTACAATAAACTACATGATCAAAGTATGCTAATTCCCTGAATCTATGAATATTGGGGGTTGTGAACTAAAAGGGGATGCTCCAAAGGGAAAGTATTCTTGAAGAGCTTTTTCATTTTAATGTTCTGAAAAATATTCCATTCCATCTTCTAGATTAACCCTGAACCAAACCACTAGGTGAATGAGAGAGGAATCATAAAGTACAGATAACTAATCACAATAAGAAAAATGAGTGGAGAGGGGAAAGGAGGGATGAGGAGAGATCATGACAACATATAACTGAAAAGGACCTCATAGGCTCTAATTCAACCCTCTCATTTTTCAGATAAAGAAAGGCTCTGACAAGGTGGCAGATAGAGAACAGGAGAGGCAAAGGCAAAGGTTGGATCACTATGATGTAATAAAGCAAACAACACCAACTTATCAAAATCGAATTCATAAAGACTCAGGTTGCATAACACAGTTCAATGGTGTTGGGCAACTAGAGCAAAAATCTGAAGGCAATGATAGAATCAGTCAGCAAGCCATTGGGGAAAAGGTAAACCAGAGGAAAGGTCGAGAGCATGGTCATAAATATGAAGGCAGCTTGTGGTGCACAGAGGGAGCTGGGCTTGGAGTGCTCAGAGAGGAGAAGAGAGGGGACAGATGCTTTAAGCCAGGGCTGCAAGCCTGTAGACTCGGGTTTTCATGATTCACTTCTACATTCTCTGCTTCTTCTGAAAAATAGACATCTGGGTTGACCAGCAGCAAACAGGTCCTATAGATAAGATTTTTCCTTTTCCTTCTTTCATTCAGAGTATCAAAACCCCCATTATTCACTGGTTCTGCTTGTTGCGCTCAATTCCACCTCCAAAGTAGATTTCTTTGGCTGCTGGTATTAATGGCCTGAATACTACCTTGCAATAAGAAAAAATTATTTCTTATGAAAAATTGGGCCTTGGTTATCCAATTTGTTCCATTATAATTTCTCAGAATGTGGAAGGAAGGTCAGGGTTGAAGGTGTAAATTCAAGTAATTCCATACTTCTAAAAGAAGCTGTTTAGAGATGGTTTAAAGCCTTGCCCTCTACTTTTCCAAATTGTGAAACATTAAAAAACAAGCCTCTCCCTCATCTCTGCCAATTGTAAATCTTAGAGGAGTTGTAAAAGATATTTTACATAAAATATAAAGATTACTTATCCAATCAGCTTTGCAATTTCCAGTGGTTCCAAGTACTAAATCAATATGTAAGCATAACAGAACCAGTCTAAATATTATTATATGTATATAAAATTTTATGCATAATTAATGTATACAGTATAATGGTATGTAATATTACATGTATGTACATATTATATAATATTATGGGCTACAAATATATTTAGAATATGGCTTTAATTTATGTACATTAATTATATATGATTACTAATATATACATATGAAGAGAAGAAGGGGGAAGGATGAGAGTAGATGGAAGAGAGAAGCTCCTAATTATTCTAAGAATAAACTTCCTTTCTTTTCTCAAGGAAGACATTCTATATTTAGTATTGTCTTAAATAGCAATGCACATTCCAAATTTATAAGTACTATTTGGAAGGGGCAGAGGTATTATAGTAATGGTAGCATCTTTTATTTGTGATTTATCACTATTGGAATAAATCAATGGGAAATTTTTCTCACCAATATTGATCGGCAACTTGTATCATATTAAAGAGTTCTCTGGTGCACTGAAATATTAAGTGACTTCCTCATGGTCATAAAGTCCATAAACGTTACAGATAAGACATGAATTCAAAGTTTTCAGATTTCAAAACTGTCCCTCTATCCACTTACACTACACTATTGAAGCCAAAAGTAATATAAGCAATTTAATTTTGCTTTTTTTAACTTATTACTATAGGATCTAAATGATATCTTTTTGAGGGATAAAATTTGATTATCTTTCATTGTTTGATCTTTACAACTAGCAATTTTGATCACTTATGAGTCCCAAATACCAAGATTTATCCTTTTAGTTTGTCTTGAGGCTCTTAAAATGAGAGAGATAACAGTGGACAGTGATTTGGTGATTAATGAATAAGGTTGATATCAGGAAGATCAGAGTTCAAGTTCTTTCTATAATTCATCTTTGCTGGGTAAGTCAGTCAACCCCATGCTATTTTTTTGAAGGTTAATCATCTTGTTGGACAAGTGATAATCTGAATTAGTGGAGAGTTTCTTTTTTAGAAGTTCTCAAACTGTGGTCTGAGGACTCCTGACTGTTCCCAAGATTTTTCAGGAGTTCCATGTGATCAAAATTGGATGAAGTAGATAGATGGTGATCATGTTTGTCTCATTTTCAAAGAAAACCATGACATCAAGGAGGTGATACCATGACATGCACGTGAATTGGATTTGAGTGAGGAGGTGCTGTGCTAGCCTCACTTTCTCCTTCAGTTATCTAGATGCAGTGGCCAGTTTGAATCAGGACAAGTTGAGATCCAGGACCCCTAAATGGGAAGCAATCAGGGTTAAGTGACTTGGCCAAGGTCACATAGCTAATAAGTTACTGAGGCCAAATTTGAATGCAGAACCTCCTGATTTCGAGGCCCTGTGGCCATCTAACTAAATAAAAGCTCTTAGAAGAGTCCTTGATCATTTTAAAAGGGTAAAGGGATCCTAAGACTAAAGAGTTTGAGAACTACTATTCTGGGTCAATGAAATCCTAAATCTTGACTACCCCCCCATAATAGGAAAATCAAAATTTTATTTCTCCCACACATTGAAGTAGATAAGTACTTCAGTATTATTTTACACCATTATTCTTATAAATGATGCTTATGTTAATGATAACATCTTTGATTTACTGAGTCTAAGGAATTTTAATTATATGTTTGCAGACAAATGTTTAATTTATCCTGAGATGATCAAATAGTCATAGATTGTTATAGCTGAATGTTGTTATCCATAAATCTAAGTGACTGATAAATAGCCTACTTATCAACTTCTTGTATTAGCCCTTCCAAAGGAATTTGCATTCTAAAAGAACGATTACTCACCCAAAATAATGACTTTCTAATGATGAGATTTCCGGTAGTGTGATAGGAAGATAGGGAAAATTGGGGAGGGGGAAAAGAGAAAACACACACACACACACACAAATAATTTTATTTGATGTTGCAAAAGACCTCAGTCCCTGGAGTCTGGACCTCTTAAGGCAGCAGGAATTGAGAAACACTAATATCTAGTCTTTCCTCAGTTATTAAATAGGATTATATGAAATCTGAGGGGGGGGAACTCATTAATAACTGAAAGAATCAATGAACACTTCCTAGAGGAGGCAGCATTTGAGCTGAACTTTAAAGGGTAGTAAAAAGAGAGAAAGAAGAAAAAGAGTGAGCCAAGATGCAAACCAGGAGACAGACAGTACATGTTTGATGTGGAGAGTTGTGCAACTGGCATAATATTGGATAAGACTGGAAAAGCATGGTTGGGGCCAAGCTATATAGAGCCTCAAAAAATCAGATAGAGGAATTCAGCCTTTATTCACTTTGCAACAGTGAACCCAGTTGCTAAAGGTTTTTTTGAGTAAAAAGTGGTCTGACCAATGAAACATTTAAAAGGCATATTTTGTCAGTGGTAGATAAGGGTGAGAGAGAGAGAGATATGAGGAATATCTGCAATAAAGCATCAACAATGATTTAATCCAGTGGTTATAAGGACCAAAACTAGAGTGCTGGCTATGAAAATGGAGTGTATAGGGCAAATATGAGAGATCTGTCTTTATGTACCTATTATGTAGTATTATTTTAGTTATATTTTTCATTTGATTTAATTTTAAGCTTCATGAGGGCAGGGGCAATGTATTAACTAAATTTGATATTTCTTGAATTCCTAGCATAGTATTTTCTACAAAGCAGACATTTTGTGTTTATTGAATTGTATGCATGACATGATCCTGTATAAAATGAATTACAGGGGCGGCTAGGTGGCATAGTGGATGAAGCACCGGCCCTGGAGTCAGGAGTACCTGGGTTCAGATCCATTCTCAGACACTTAATAATTACCTAGCTGTGTGGCCCTGGGCAAGCCACTTAACCCCATTTGCCTTACAAAAAATAAAAATAAAAATAAAGTGAATTACATACTATACTAAGTGCTGGAATACAAATAGAAAATTAAGATAGACCCTGCTCTCGAGGAGCTTACATTCTAATGGCATGATATATACAGTATGGCATGTGAGCAAACATTGAATCAAATCTCATTGTCATATCATAATGCTTCCAGATCACTGATGCCCATTTCACAAATATTATTCCAATATCCCTAGGCCTTGAGAGGCAACATGCCAGAGTGGATAGAAAGTCAGTCTTCAAACTGAGCAGAACTAGATTAAAATCCCACCTCTGACATTTTGGGGCTGTGTGATCTTGGGTAAATTGCTTAATCTCTCTGAATTAGGCAACTCTCTAAGAATAGAGTTTTCTGAGAAGGTCCTAACTTACTTTGATAGAAGGGGTTTCCTCACCTTGGAGTTCCCTATACCTTATATCATCAGTTTGCTGCAGAGAGGATTACCAACTATTCAAGTTTGTTAGACTTGATAACCTTCAAAGTACCATTGAGCATTGATATTCCCTGATTCTAAAGCTTCATTAAAATGAAGTCAAGTGGGACAGCTAGGTCACACAGAGGATAGAGCACCAGCCCTGGAGTCAGGAGGACCTGAGTTCAAATCTGACCTCATGTGACCTTGGGCAAGTCACTTAACCCCATTGCCTTGCAAAAGTAAAAAATAAATAAATAAATAGAATTACAAGAGTGTAGCCATATATAAGAAGCTGAGCTAAAATGAGTGCCAAGAAACATACATTACATATTTCCTAAAGTAAGCAAGAATAGAAAAGCACAGTAAGATCATAGTTTCAAGTTTCAAACTGAGTCAAATCTTGGAGACCTTCTAGGCCAGCCCATATATTGGTCAGGATAATACAATGTGAAGCAATGTAAAACAAAACAACACAACAAAATAGAATACAATGCAATACTGAAGTGAATTGCCAGAAGGTCACATAAAGACCAAGAGTAGGAGCCCAAATTGGAATACAGGTTCTCTATATTTCATTACTCTATCTACTACACTATGCTGGCCTTTGAAACTATGAAAGATCCTCAATAAAGAAGTAAATTGGGGGATAAAATGTCTTATTTCCTCCTGTTCAAATATAAGTTCCTTAAAGTCAAGAAAAGTTGCTATTTTTTGTATTTCTATCTCTAGAACTTAGGATACAGTAAATACTTAATATTTATGGGTGATTTTTCTTTCACTCATTCATTCATTCAAGGTACTATCTTTGGATAGATGATACTTCACAAATTTGTTCATCTTTGCACAGGGGCCATGTAATCTTCTCTGTATCATTCTAATTTTAGTATATGTGTTACCGAAGTGAGCACCTTTGGATAGAAGACAAAAGTAAAGAGAAATTTCCTAGAATATTTCAAAAACATCCCACTCCTATTCTCATTTCTCTAATCTAGGAAGATGAAGGTTAAAATGCACACTTACTAATCTTTAGATACAAGGACTAAAACTGAAAGACAACAAAAGTAATGGTAAATGTCTCATAGCAATATTTCTATAATTAGAAACATGTTCATATGTATATTCATTATTCCTCAGGTTTCTGATTGGTTTTCCATATATCTGTATTTGACAAGTCAGAACAACAAATTAATCTAATATTTTGAAATTCAATCAGGACAAATAGAAAATCCAGTCACAGGTTCAAGAAATTAACCTCCCAAGTAGATAACAGGAGAGTAGTTAGATAGTGCTTAATGTAGAAATAGTATTTGGATTTCAGTGCATTATAAACTCAATATGAATAAATAATGTAACATGGCAATCCAAAAAAGAAGTAATGCAGTTTTTACTGAGTCATAGAGTCCAGAATGAATGAGATAATATCCCCAATTTTATTCTACCTTGGTGCATCATTGTGTTCAATTCCTAGCCCCACATTAACAAACTTTAAAAGGTGAAAGAAGGGGCAGTTAGCTGGCACAGTGGATAGAGCACCGGCCCTGGAGTCAGGAGTACCTGAGTTCAAATCCAGCCTCAGACACTTAATAATTACCTACCTGTGTGGCCTTGGGCAAGCCACTTAACCCCACTGCCTTGTAAAAACCTTAAAAAAAAAAAAGGTGAAAGAAGAGACGATTCTATCATTAAAGGATCAAAGGAACTGGGAATATTTAACCTAGAGAAGTCTTTAGATAAGTTATTTGTCTTCAAATATTACAAGGGACTACAGAGAATATGTAGACTAAGCTATACCTAGAATAAGAATTATTGTTACAAAACGTTTGCTACTCTAACTCTTATGGAATGGATGAGGTCAGCAACTCTTGTTTGTTCCTGTTAACTATTTCTCTTCTATCCATTTCAGTATTTAATCTCTGGAATAAAAAGATTAACTAGGCTTGTTCATCATGGCCCCAGAAAGCAGAATTGATAATGATGTAATGATGATGATGATGATGATAGTTAGCATTTATATAATTTATTTTCATATACACATGAAAATAAATAAATATATGTATGTGTATATATATATATGTATGTATGTATGTATATATAGTTGTTTGTCCTTCATTCTTGAAAATTGTCATGATATCAGGGAGGTGATGCCATGATGAACATATGAATTGGATTTGAGTGAGGGGGTGCTGTGCTAAGTCATCAGTCTCACTTTCTCCTCCAGAGCCATCTTGGGTCCAGTGGTCAGATATGGATCTGGATGACTGGAGATGACTCTGGATGTGAGGCAATCTAGTTTAAGTGACTTACCTAGGGTCACACAGCTAGTATATGATTGAGGTAGGATGTGAACTTGAGTCCTTCTGACTTCAAGACCACTGTGCCACCTAGCTATCCTTCATGTGTGTGTGTGTGTGTGTGTGTGTGTGTGTATGTATGAAGAAAGAGAGAGAGAGAGAGAGAGAAACAGATATAGAGACAGATAAATGGATAGATAGATAACCCCAGTGAAGTAGGTGCTATTATTAATTATTATTTTACAGATGAAAAAGCAGAGGTAGAGAGAGGTTAAATGGCTTGTCTGGGATCATACAGCCAGTAAGATTTTCTAAACTAAATTTATACTCTGGTCTTTCTTAGTCCAGGACCAACCTATAGGGGTGGTGAGTAGCAGAAGCAGACTTCGGCACTTTGTAAGGAATACTCTTCAGCCATATTAAAACTATTCAAAAGTAAACTACAGAATCTAAGAGCTAGAAGGAACCAGAAAGGCCATTTAGTTCAACCAATATCTGAACAAGAATTTTTGTTAAAAAAAAATGCTTGCTACAAAATCCCTTGTTAATTTCTGTTAACTTTCTCTTTTATCCACCCCAACCCCAAAATCAGTTGGAAATAAAAACATAGAGTTGTAAAGTTTAGTACTCTCACTGATGATCATTATCATCATCTAAATACTCTGAAGATGATTCCAATCACTTCTTGGTGGCCTGCAGTTCCCAAAATGTGGATTTAAACAAACAAACAAGCAAACAGAAAATTGGTGCTCTAGTATTCATTGCTAGCTTCGTCTCCTTCTCACACCATTTTCAAAGGATTTTGTACTCTTTTGCACTTCTTAATTATTTGTCTTTGTTTCTGTGTCTTTTTAAAAAATTGTTTCATCAATGAGGCCCCTGTGCATTCATATTAGTCTCTTAAGGAAGATCTTCTTTTTCTTCCTCATCAGTATTTTTTCTCTTTGTGCCTTCATATGTTACAACAGAGACTGGATTCCCTATCAACAAAGACCTTCAAATAGAGATTGGGAGATAAATCATCAGGATGTTGAGGAATGAATTACTGTTCAGGTACAAGTCAAATTAAATGTCCCTTCCATTTCTGAGATATCATATAGTACTGTTCATTTTAGAGTAGGGAGCAACATTTGCCTTACAGTTTGCTATTGAAGGAGTGATCCCTCTAGCTAAGGGAGGAAAAGAAGGTAAAGAAGGAAAGAAGGTCAATATGCAGAGATGGGTGGGAGGGTGGGAGGGAGCCCATTCAAGATATGAGAGATGATGGATGCAATTACTAGCCCATTTTTTACAGCAAGACATAAGCATTGTAGGATAGAGGCAAAATCACTCAACTGGAACACAGAAGGCTAGTAATCATTTTGCCATTATTATGCCTTTGACATATTACTTAAACTCTCTTGATCTCTCTTAACCAACCTTTCTTGATCACAGTTGATCTCATCTGTCAAATGAGGGCATTGATCTATATCAGTGATCTCCAAAGTGGGGATTGCCCAAAGAGGGATTGACCAGTACACAGAGGATCTATGAACAATGAATAGGAGGAAGATGCTCTCTTCCTTCCCTCTACTGAACAAACTTCTACCCTCTCCACTTTTCTGAACCATTGTCAAACCTTCAGAGCAGTTAAACCTATGGCAATAATTACCAACAAAAGTGCAAGAACCTTTAGGAAAATTTCTGCCCTACCTCCTACCTGTGATCTTACTGTGCTTTTCTATTCTTGCTTACTTTAGGAAATATATAGTGTATGTTTTTTGGCACTCATTTTATCTCAGTTTCTTATATATGGCTGCACTCTTGTAATTTCATTTATTAATTTATTTATTACTTTTGCAAGGCAATGAGGTTAAGTGACTTGCCCAAGGTCATACAGCTAGGTAAATGCTGTCTGAGGTTAGATTTGAACTCAGGTCCTCCTGACTCCAGGGCAGGTGCCCTATCCTCTGTGTGACCTAGCTGCCCTATTGGACTTCATTTTAATGAAGCTATAGAATGGGCTATCATTGCATCCATTATCTCTCATATCTTTGGCTATTGCAGATGCACTTCAGCTGTAGGTTCTGCCTTCTGGCCTCTAGGGAGGGACCAGTAAAAGGCTATCTCTTCCCTTTTCATTTTGGCTAGTAGAGCAGAGTAAGGATTAGTAGTGCACACAGGATAAGCAGACTTGATTGGACTGTGAATGGTATCCCTGATCTTGAAGTAGGGAAATAGTGGGACAGAAATATGCTTTGTAGTTATTAATCTGTACCCTCTGTACTGACCTTATATTTCCTGTCCCTGCCCCCATATCATGGCCCAAGTTTTAAGAGAGGTCAATGAACTTTTAGTAAAGTACTTTACCCCACCCTGGTAAGGACCCCCAGTAAATACTTGCTCCCAGGCTATGAGATGAGGTTCTTGAACTTTTAGGAAAGGACCTTACCCTTTCCCAGGCCAGACTGGCCTCAGTCAAGAAAACAATGGATCCCAGCCTTAGCCTAAAAGGATTGAGTCTTTGACCTACCATCCCTTATCTATATGCTTCTCTTTATCTCTTCTCTGTTCTTTGAGTGGCTGCCATTCATCAACATATCTCCCCCATCTACCTCCTCCTTAAAAATTCTGATCACTCAATTCTGCTCCTCATCCCCCTTTGGAGGAGCTAGCTCAGGAGGAAAGGTCACACCCCAAAGTCCCTATGCTCTTCCTTACTGCTCTTCTGCCTTTGAAGGATAGCACCCTCTGGAGGAGTAATATATCCCCGACTCCAATAGGAGTCTTTACTACTTTACTACTACTTCTTTACTACTCATGGGGGCTTGCCTTCCTTTGGAGTGTCATTGCCCAAATCTCCCACCCCTTTGCCCTTCTCTGTTACTTAGCTTATTTACTCCTAATGCTGTTTGGCTTCCTTAAAGCTAGCCCACTCTTGAGAAGTGTGACCTGCCCACACCCCTTTGTTCTTCTCTACTTTTTGTCTCCTACTAGCTGGTCTTCCTGTGGGAAACTACCCTGCTCAAGGGAACATGATTCCTCAACCCCCCCCCCCCCAGCTTCATCCTAATTCTACTGAAGCTCACTGTCTTGCTGCTTCTCCAAGAGCCTTTTGTAGTAACTTGTGAATTTTTTGTAGTCCCCTGTGAACTTTTTGTATTAGTTTGTGGATCTTTTGTGGTTAAGTTGTAAAACTATTTGTACAAACTTTGAATTAAAATTTAAACCTTTCTTATCTCCTTTAATCTGAGTTTTTCACCCCAAATGAACCCTATCTTTAATTATCTTTTCTGAACTCCATTCCCCCTGTCTTCAATCTTATTACATTATCTTTTCCTCTCATTTCCCAAGATTTCCTATTATTGTAGAAAATGCCACAGTTCTTCCAGAATATCATAATTTCATTGTCATACTCCATTCCACACTTTCCCTCAAACTACAGATCCAATCAGTTGCCAAATCTTAGTGAAGCAGGGGAAAGAGGAAGAGAATTGTGAATGTAACAGAAAGAATTTGGGTGGAGTTGTCAATTGACTCTTGAGATGTAAATTGACTTGAAGCAGAAAACAGAAACAATTATAATCTTAAAAGCTCCCTGGGTGGAGACCCTCTCCATTCTGGATGTACCATTGATTCATTTCTTAATATAAAATTTGTATCCTGATCTCCTTAGGCTTTACCCTCTACCTAATTCCAGGTTCAATATAGGAAAAGGGAGTTTACCTTTTGCCCTCTGGATGAGAGGCAAGACATAAAAACCTGGGTTGGACCCTGGTTTAAGGTTGCAGTCTTCTCTGACCGAGGCCCAGCCAAGGCTGTTTGGCTGTTCTTTATCCCTCTCTCTCTCTCTCTGTGTCTCTTCCGACCTTCCAATCTTCTGCTGAATCCTGGCCAGTTGGCATGACCAAAAATTTAATCAGCAATGCACATGGTCTTCTCTTAAAACTCTTTCTAATTTTTCTATCCCTTTCTCAATATGCTGTAACTTCCTTTAATAAATCTCTACTTTCTTTCCAAAACCTGCATTCCCCAGTCTGAGTCTCAATTCCTCAGAGAGCAGAACTGAACCCAAGAAACAAATCAGTGGCTACATTAGCATTTATGATTCTGAATGTTTCTCATTTGTATCTATTCAGTCATTTTGTATATTATTTTCATGGTTTTACTTATTTCATTCACTAGGTAGCTGTTTGTTTCTATAAATCTCCTCATATTTTACTATATTCATCAATGCATTGTTTCTTATAGTACAGTAATATGCTTCAAATAATGAGCATTTACTTCATTTCCTGTATTTCCAGTTTTTTATTACCACAAAATTTGCTGTTATAAAAATTTTGGTGTACACTTTGGTCTTTAATTTTGTCATATGCTTTTTGGAAGTAATAGAATCTCTGAATCCAAGTCATTCTCTTCATTTGCTTCCAAACTGCTTGCCAGAATGAAAATACCTTTCCACATACCTTCCAAAACTGACTAGCTCATCTTTTGTCATTTTTGCTATCTTTTGCAGGAGGTGAATAGAAACCTCAGTATTGTTTGATATACATTTACATTTTGGATTACATTTCTCTTATTTGGAACATCAATTCAGATTCTTTTGGAACTTTTCTTAACATTTGTTAAATACTTCTATCAGGAAATGGCCTCTGCTCTTTGGAATATGTGTGTGAGATGGAGGAAGTTGGTGAGAGAGAAGGAAAAATAAATGACTCCAAGTCTTCAAACCAAGGTGACTAGGACAGTGAGTTGCTATCACTAAAAATAAGCAGATTTAAAAGAGGCATTGATTTGTGGTAGGATGCAGTGATGACTTTGTGTTAGGTTTGTAGAATCAGTATGATATCTAGTTGACTATATTAGGCCTGGAATTCAAGAGAGAGACTAGGTCCAGTTTCAGTATTTCAATGTCATCTGTTTAGAGGTGATAATTGAACCTGTGGGAGCAGAAGAAATCAGCAGGGGAGGGCATAGAAAGAGGATCAATAAGGTCTCTTTTAGCTCAAAAAGTCTGTCACACTAGAGAAACAATCATTTAAGAAAACACTGCTCTTTATAAATCAGTGGTAGATGACTAGATGATGAGAATCAAAGGGAACACAACAACACATTAGAAACACAACAGGTTAGAGTATTAACAACAATAGGCAGTGAACACTTATAAATCTTGCCATGGTGATTATTCATTTGTGAAAAGATTAGGTATATATAATGACACAATAAAACCCCTCTCCAAACATCTTTGAATTTCAAAAGCCTCTGGAAATTAAGGCAATTTAAACACCACCTTCATCATGAAAAGAATTAAAGCAGTATCAGAGAAAATTTCAAAACAGACCTTTCTTATTTAAATGAAAGCAAGGTTCATAAAGTTTTAAGTGATACTGAAATGACAAAGGCAAAGATAATGAAAACAATTATTGATGGAAAGGCTAATTTTCCTTAGACTTCAATAAGAGTTTTAGAAGAACTAAAGGCACATGTCTTAAAGGGTCATTTTACAGATGCAAAAATTTCGACTCAGGAAGGATGCCTTATTCATTCATTCAGTTAGTCAATCAATCAGTCAACAAGAATTTATAAAGCACGTAGGTTCCAGGCACTGTGCTAAAAGGATAAAAGGTATCCTAGCAATGGCACTGTTAGAATTTGAACCCAATTCCTTAAGCCAGCATTCTTATTACATCACCAAACTGCTTGATTTTTTTATGTGGAGGATATGAGAACAAATATGCTTCTCATTCAGAGGCAGTTAATCAATTTACAAATATTAAGTGCCCACTACTTACAGTGAGAGTTTGGACAATATTACAATGCAGGTCTTAGGGTACCTGACTTGGATCACTCAAATCTTGGTCAAAGAGACATCAATTTCCAAATTACCCATCTGACAAAAGATAGGATCAACATTTCCATCTCTCTGAGCAAACATGAAAATCAGGAATACATCCATTAACCCAAACTTAGAATTTATTTTACTGAAAGATTAGATCTTGACCTTGGTAAGCCTTTAAAAGACATTTCCCATGCTGATTGGTTTCTGAATGAGGAAGTAGAAAAGGGCGAAAATCTTGATCCTAATACAATAATTAGTTATTAAGTACAAGAGAGAGATAATAAATTTCTCACAGTTCTAATAGGGGAGATAAATACATATATAAAATATATGCAGCTTAAATAGAAAGTCGATAAATACAAATATACACATAGAATATATTATATAGTATAGTGTATATGTGTGAGTATATAACTATGCATCTATAGCTGTTGTTGAGTTATTTTAGTTGTGTCCAATTCTTCATGACTCCATTTGGGATGTTCTTCTCATCAATTCTCATCAATAGAAGTTATGGTACAAAAAATGGTAGCGAATATTACATTGCTATTAGAAATTAAGAATCTGATGAACTTAGAGAAACTTGGGGAGACTTATGGGAACTGAAATAAAATGAATAAGAAGAGGAAAATAAGCTGCACATTGAATATAGTAATATAAATGGAAATAACACTAAAAGAATAGAAATGAATGATTTCACATTGTAATGACCAAATTTAGTAACCAAAAAGACTAAGATGACATCTCCCTGAGACTCTTAGCAGAAGTCAGGGAGTATGGATATAAATGCTATGTGTAACATCAAACCTTTTTTTACTATGTTGGTTAGTTTTGTTTTGCTTTTTAAAATATTTTTTATTCTTTACTCTAAGGGAACTTATAATAATTGTCTGAGAGTAAAGGGAATAAAGCAAAAGAAAAAATAAATAAAAACTTTTTTTAAGTGAGTAACCAAGCAGAATCCTAAAACCAGTTCTTCTAATTTTAAATTCAATATTCTTTCCTGATACCACACATACTTCACCCTCCTTTCTTTTTTATTGTATCTCTTCTGGCCATTTGTCATTTTTCTGTCTGCTTCCATTAATAAGTTAGACTGGTTCACTAGTTTTTCCTTTCCTACTTGCAAGTAATTGAAAATGACAAATAGGCATGTCTGAAGAGAAATATAGAGACAGGTCTTGTTCACTTTAATTGGGAAAAAACTTTTGGAGGAAAATTTGGAAAATAACTTGGAATCATAGATTTAAGGCAGAAAAGACATATGGGATCATAGATTTAAGGCAGAAAAGGATCTTAGAGATCTACTTTGTAGAGGATAAAACTGAAGTCTAAAGATGTTAAATCAGCTACCCAAGGGTGCACAAATAGTGAGAGACCAAGGATTTGAACCCATGACCTCTGGTGTCAAATTCCTTATAAATAAACCCTTTTCCTCTCCTGTTACTACTTCTATGTTCATGACAGTAGGTTCCCATTCTACTTTAATTTTATTCCAATGACTGAATTATAATTCAATGTCACTTTACATTATCCTTCATCTCTCTTTTGACCTCTATGATCTTCCTCTTATAGGCTGAGCTTTTTGTTTGAAATTCTCCCCCAAGATGCCTACAGCACTTTGTGTACATTATTTATGTTCTTTCCATTTGTCTTGGTCTATATATTTCAAGTTCAGGTCTTCACATTTTAGCCACTTGTTAAGTATTTGACTTGATTCCTTAAACTACTGTCTCAGGGGTGACATCCAAAACAAAAATCTGTTCCATCGGTTCTCACAGTTCTAAGTTAACCTTGCTGAAGCATACTATATAGGCAATTTGTTCCAGAAATAGAGAAAAACATCCTGAATTGGAGCTGCTGGTGTGTGACCTACAAAAATGAAAACGCAATTGATGAAACTGGGGCATTTCTACATACACCCTCTGCTCCTAAAATAGAAAACACACAGCTGACCCCATTTCCAGCCTAGTGCTTGGCTGGGCTGCATTGAGAGGGGTTAAAGAATGCTATGAAATGGAATGGGATATAAGCTTCCATATGGCTGTTTAATATGTGTGGAACGCAATAAGGCATAGTTGCTGTCCCAATATTGGTATACTTTTCTAAAGTAGCTAGTAACTGAGGGATTAACTTTCATTGACTGATCTTTTTTGCAACATTTGTGAAAGGTAATCTCTTTTCTCTCTTTGACAATGAATGGAATTCAGGTAAAGAGAGAAAAATGTGATGAATTTTTTGAATATTCCTAAATTTCTGGATTTTGTTGCTCTATATACAAAACATTAAGGTGTGACTGAATTTTTTAATCCATATAAATGGCATTTTTAATATACATTTTGGTTATAATTTGTTCTTACAGGTTTAGAGACAAAAGAGATTAAATAAAAACAGAAGACCAAGCATTAATAATAGTAATGGACATTTATGTTACATTTATGGTTTCAAATTGCTTTAAATAAATTATTTTATTTGAATCTGACAGAAGTCTCATGAGGTAGATGGTATTAATATTACTAATATCCATTTTACAGATCGGGAAACTGAAGTCCTGAGAGTATATAGGATCATAGATTTAGCAGAGATTATTAACTTTTTTATTATATCATGGACCCTTCAGCTTTCTGGTAAAACGTAAAGAGCCTTTCTTAAAATGTTCTGTAGTTTAAAATAAAATAAGATAAAATTATTTTGAAATACAATTATCAAAATGTTAAAAATACAAGTTTCTGGGCCTCAGATTAAAAGTCTTAGACTAGGACAATAAGGAATTTAGAAATCATCTAATCTAGACCCTCAGTGAAGAGATAAGGATGCTAAAACCATGAGGATTAATGTGATTTGCCCAAGATCACACAAGTAGTAAGCAGAATTGAATTTGGGTGGTATGACTCCTAGTTCAATGTTCTTTCAAAGACACCATACTGTCTTGTTCCTGGTCAAATAGGTCATAACACAAGATTTAAGCTTCCTATCCAGCTCACTGGATCCATTATGATAGGTAGTTATTTGAAAGATTTTTAACTCTCTCAAAGGAAGATCCAGTGACTAAAATGAGCCCCCAAGGGTGGAGGGAAGAAACAAGGGAAGAAGGGTTCATGGCAAAGGATTCCATGGAGTCTAAGAAACCAAGGGGAAAGGGATACATCTGGGATTGGGTCTCAGTCAACAGAGGAAATAATCAGGTCTTAGTATTTCAGACAAAGGAAGGAAGAAGAAGGGGCTAGGATCAGCCAAGCTTCGGTAATAAGCCATCTTTTGACTTGATACCCACAATTTCTGCCAAGCACTTCAAATCCCTACACCTAGTTAATATATGAAATTCTGAATTTTATCCTTTTTATACCAGGTCAACTCAGTGGCACAATCAAAGGCCATAGGTTTGATAGAGAAGGAAATAAATTCTTGTTCTGTTGTGTTTAATTGGTTTCCATTTTTTTTTATGTAACAGACAAGGAGACGATAGAGTTCATACAAGCATGGTACAAGGAAGTTTCTAGGAAAGAATATGTATGGTAGCCCAGGTAGGTAGGAGATAGGGACTTCTCCAAAGAATAGAAGCAACCTGATCTAACCAAGACCTAAGTATATCAGAGAGGGTTTGCAAACTGAGATGGGCATTGTTGGCTTTAGTTTTGCTTAGGGGCTTGAATTTTGGGGGTTTTTGGTTTGTTTTGTTTGAATTTTCCAATTAATCTCATCTTAAATTCCAAAGGAAGGATTGTTTTCTGAATTTAGAATTTGTCAACTTATTTTTCTTTCTTTGGCTCTTCTTATTTTGGAGCAATCTGAAGAAAGAAAGATTGAAAGTGTTGTGTTTTTTTTTTAATCTCCATCCTGTGAGAAAATGAGAGAGGATTTCAATTTTTCAGTAAGCAAGAAAAGTGAAAATATGGTGATGCTAAAAATGATGGTAAGTGGCTCAAACTTGTCCTGAGTTTGAGGACAATCCAAGAAAGTAATCCAATCAATCCAAGAAAGTAACAAATCTAAATGCAAGTTTTCTTCTTAAATATTAGAAACTGTGTGTTATTATTTTTGTCCAAATGTAAAAATACTCCTACTCTTTACCAGGGGGTCAAAAAACTGATAAAATCATAGATCTGATTTTTAAAAAAAAAATCTTCCTATTACTTCCTCTAGTATGCTGATCTTAACTCAAATAATATCTACCTATTCTAAGATGAAATTATTGCTTATTTTCCAATTCACTCTACCTCTTACTTTATAATCCATGATGCTTTCTTCCCTATCCTCACTAAATTGGAAATTTCATAATTCCCACTCCAACAATTGCTGGCTAATTCTTTCTTCCAATAAGGGTCATGACCACTGCCTTTCATTTTTGTGGATATTTTAGTCCCCTATTGACAGACACTACAGCCCAGGAACCCAGGTATGTGTGCATGTGTGTGTGACTATGTGTGTGATTGTATGCCTGTGTCTGTGTTGAGGGGGTGGGAGGAGGCAAATGCTCTAACTCATTTTCAACCATAACCATTGCTGGCAGTTGGCATGACTTCAAATACCCCATCACTACACAGATGGCCGACTCATACTTGCAGAAAATATGGCAGCTCTTAAGAGATTCATTCATACAACAAATGAGCTAATGTTTGTAAAAGGGTTGAAACCTAAATGAACTATGTCACTGCTAAGTAGGATCATTTCAGAGTTGGTCCAAGGAGATATAACTAATGACTTGAAGAAGAAGTGCTTAAAATATGACTAAGATTTTGTTGAAGTCAGCATTATTGGGTGCCCTCTATATGCTATTCTAAAATCATAAAAATAGTCAACAAGTGTATAGCTTGTTAAGATGTACAAAAGTTGCTTCTACTTTTTCATTTGCTCATTACAACAACTCTAAGAGGTAAGTGTAGTTATATAATTATCCCCTTTTATAGATGAGGAAACTATAAATGAGGGAGGTTACTTGTCCAGGGTTAAACAGCAAACTAAGAGGCAGGATTCCACCTCATGGCTTTTGAATTCCAGGACCAGTGCCCTACCTGTTTTTTTTAATTTTTATTTTTTTAATTAATTATTTTCATCCATATGCACATGTATATTTTTTAATTACAAAATTTCCTTCCACCCCTCCTCCCCTCAGTGGTGAACAGTCAGATTAGCATTGTACATACATATTTTGATAAATATGGTTACAAATTAGTAATTTTCAGTATAAGGAATTAGGATTAGAGATACATGAGAGATAATTTTTATAAAGTGTTCATCAGATTCAGAAGCGTTGTTTTGTATGTGTGTGTTTTGTTTTGTTTTGATTTTCTTCCTCTGGGTGGGGATAACACTGTCCATAGCCAGTCTAATATCTCTAATATCTATCTAATATCTAATATCCTATCTCTCTGAACTGCTGAGAGGAGCTGCATCCATCAAGGTTTACTTTTTAATTGCCCCATTATCTTTTTTTTTTTTGGCTAGGCAGTGGGGTTAAGTGATTTGCCCAAGGTCACATGGCTAGGTGATTATTAAATGTCTAAGGTCGCCTTTGAACTCAGGTCCTCCTGACTCCGGGGCCACTGCTTTATCCACTGCGCCACCTAACTGCCCCACCCCCATTATCTTTTTAAATATCATCTAGGTACATGGTAAATGATTGTTCTTGCAAAAGTATTTCCCTCCTCTGACTCAATGAGGGATAGAGACATTCATATTTTACATAGGGACAATAGTATATCTGCACCCTGTTAAGATATCAGTACCTCATCATCTACAACCACATTTCATGACATAATCAACCTTGAGGTGAAGAAGAGACAAAATCTCCCTCCCTCTACACTGCCATTCAATACCTCTACAATTTAACTCCAGAACAGCTAGCAGGAATGACCATATCAAATAAGGTGTTTTGTTAATTATTGGGGAGATCTGGATATATTACAAGGAAACAGTCAGTGAAAGATTGAAGACAATGATAGTGAGATGACTGAAATGGTGATCTTAGAGAGGATGGAATGGAATCAAGGCTCCACATAAAGGAGCTTTACATGGCAAAGAGTAGAGATATTTCTCTTGTGAGCCAGAGAAGTTAATAGTTAAAAACTTCTTACTGATAGGAAATGAAGAGAGGTTAAGATGGATCTCTCAGCAACTCATTTTTTTCACTGAATTATGGCTAAGTCCCCAAGAACTTAGAAGGTGAAAAGGGGATACTATGGAAAAGGTTTAAAATAGCCACTATAGTGAATGGGATAGTAAATTGTTTAGGTAATTGTAAAAGGATTGCCTTCCTGCAGTGAGGGCTCACTTCAAATTAAATAATATAAGCTTGCCATGGACTTGATCAGCATGGTTATATGATTCATTTAGCAGCACAAAAAGAGGAGAAAAGGCAGTAGTAGAAATAATCCAAATCTGTGATTTGACAGGGTAAGATCTTCAATAAGAAAAGGGAGCAAAGCACTCCAGTATTAAAGTGAGAGTAGAGTTGATAGGGTTCTTCAAAGAATAAAGATAAGCAAAGAAGAGTACAGTCAGTATGGGGATAATAACCTAGGAAAGAAATAAAGTATTGAAGGTCATCATAGTGACAAAGAAAAGAATTAAAAATTAAAAGACAGAGGGAAAGATGGCATGATAAAAATAATGATCAAATAAAGGAATTTTGAAATTGTTACATCTATATTTTATGCAATTGTAGCTAGAATGATTATTATTCTGAATCTCTTTCTTCTATTATTTTACATAAGTTTTCCTAATTTCCTTTGTAATGTTTATATTTGTCATTTCTTATGGCACCACCATATTCCAGTACATTCACATACCACAATTTATTTAATCATTCACCAATTATTCAACATGTGGGTAATTTCCTTTTTTTCTAATACAAATAATTGTATTGTGAATATTGTACAGATGGGTCTATTTTTCCTTTTAATAACATCTTTTGGGTTTAGTCATAGTAATGGGATCACTGGATTTAAGAACAGGAACAGTTTTGTAGCTATTTGTTTAAAAATTGCCATAAATAGCTATATGTGATGCTATACAGTTTTGGTTTTTTAAATGAGTGAGTTAACTTTAACAAGATCATACCAAAAAAATATCTTGTTGGTTTCCTTGTCCCCTTCTGTACATTTTTCTGAACATTGTTGCTGGGTATGTGTGTGCATGTATGTGTTTGTGTGTCTGTTGTCTGTGTGTCTGTGTGTCTGCCTGCACATACAAGCACAAGCCATAAACTTGTGGAGAGAGGGAGAGAGATATAGTAGGAGTTGTGGCTAATATCACACTTATCCTTTAATTTTTAGTGCTTAGAATGTTACTATATATATATGTATATATATATATATATATATATATATATATATATATATATATACATACATATAGTTAGTTAGTTAGTTAGTTAGTTAGTTAGTTCTTTAAAAATGTTTGTTGGATTGAATTTTTTGTTGTTGCCTAATAGTTCACTTCATATTCTAAGTCATTCCAATCTGTTTTTTGAGAATCTATTTTTACTTCTTATACTCAGTAGCAAATAATGCACTGAACATAAAGTTTGGAAGTCCTGAGTTCAAATTCTAAATCAGTCTCTTAAGAACTGTGTAACCTTGGACAAGTCACTTAATTTCTCTCAACCTCAGTTTTTTCATCTATAAAATGAGAATACTAATAAGTTCTATTTCTTAGGGTTTTTTGAAGATCAAATAAGAGAGTGTGAAGAAAAGTGCTCTGCAAACCTCAAA
Source organism: Macrotis lagotis (assembly GCF_037893015.1). NCBI lineage: Eukaryota > Metazoa > Chordata > Mammalia > Peramelemorphia > Peramelidae > Macrotis > Macrotis lagotis. Next base: position 55,400,187 of record NC_133662.1, read on the forward strand.
GGACATTGTAATTTATAGTTATTAATGTTATTTAATTCAATTTAACAAATATGTACTGTTTATATGTTAGGAAATGTGTTAGGTTCTGGGATACAAAATAAAAAAATAAAAAAAGACATGGTCCTTGTCTTCAAGGACCTTGTGATGTAAAACTGAAAATATATTTACCTACTTAGAACAATTCAGATAACACCTTTTGCAAAATAATAGGGATTTTATAACAAGTTAGCAAAAAGAATTTCTCATATGGAGTCCACATGTTAAAATCTTAAAGACTACAAAGCATTAACTTTTTCCAGATAAGAACATAGAAACAAATTCAAATCCAAGGAAGTTTGATTTTATTCATTTGGATGTTCAGAAGAGTTCAAAGGAAGCAGACCCAGAGAAATTAGGGAGCTGGAGGGCCCTGAAGCCAATGCAAAGGAATGCTTCTTATTAAAAATCATCTAATCAACTTCTATTCTAGCACATTTATTAAATCATTCTTGCTCAAGTATTCTAACTCAATTAACTATTATATATTAACAATTTTTATCAGTATAACATATTAGACTTTTCCATTCATCTTATGCAACTTATAATTTTTAACTTTGTATTTGATAATGTAATTATAGTAAGTATGAAGCTGGAGCCAATCCTCAATTTTTCCCTCCATCTTGTGTGCTCATGATAGGTTTCTGCTGAAGAGTAGACAAGCTCTAATGCAGATTTCAATGTCAAAAATTCTAATTTATGCAGATTGAAGAAAGAAAATCAGAATAACAAAATGAGAACTGACTTTATGTCCTAAAATAATGGATAACATCAAGAACTTATTTTTTTTTAAAGCGATCAAAAGGAAAACAATCAGGGCACTTTTGTTGCTAATAAATGTCTTTAAGATTTCATCATAAATAATGGTTGTTGTTTATAATCTTTTTTTAATTGTATGTTTTGCTCAGAAGAAATAGGCATGCATGTCAAAAGTGGATTCTATGTTGTTGTCATATGTAATGAGGACCTACCTACACATTCCCAGATCACCTAACGTGGAAGCACTGAGCTTCTCAAAGAAAATATTCTTGGAGGTATTTTCCTACCATATTGGTGGGGAAAACCTCTTTACAATGGCTGTGTAGCTGGAACAGACTGAATATTTTAAAACTGCCAAACTGGGACACTGTCTCTTTCTCCCTTAGGATACAGAAGGGATAAAAGATTCATCCACAAGTGGAAACATCATGATATGGTGGTAGACTACCCATATTGGGCTTGGGATTTTTTATTTTGTTTGGCTTAGTTTGTCCTTCTCAGGTCTAAATACAGGTGGTAGAATTCCCACTGGGCCAGGGAGCATGAGTAATGGAAGCCTCAAAGGCAGAATTTCAATTGATCATCCTAGCAGGAAAATCCTGAGAAGTCAGAGAGCCTGGAACTCAATCAATGTGGAAACTTTGGAATTGGAACTGTCTAGGAATTAATCTAAACTGGGAATCTAGTCCCTGTTTTCCCAGATTATGGGGTAGAATAAAGGGATGTGGGTAGGAAATTATGCCCCCAGCTGTTTATTCTTCCCATATGCTGTAAGTAAATATTCTTTTAAAAAAATTAATCAGTTAGGTTGTTGAATAGAACTGAAGTGAAAGAGATCTCTAAAATTAGAGAAATACCTTTAGTGGGGACTGAAATAATGTCCCTTAAAAGATACTGGAGTTAACTTGTCAGGTACTCTCAGCAGAGGGTCTACCCAGTGAACTGACATCTTTGTTTTAAGTTCTCTCGATATTATATGGATTCCAGGGGTGCATACAAGGCAATCTGCTTTTCTCCTTCACTTTTGCTACTAGATTGACCCTAAAATTTTCTTTTTCTTTTAACTACTACATCTCTCTCTCTCTCTGGTGATATCATTTGCTACTACCTCTGTGCAGTGTTCCACTTAATCCAGGGGTTCTCCAGGGTCATTTTCATGACCTATATATAAATTCTTCAGAAACTGTGGTACTTCATGGTGTGCATGTATATAAGATCAACACAAGAAAATTGATTTTAAAGAGATAGGAGGATGATAAGAGGGGAAGGAGGTAAGGGGAAATTACCTTCTAATCAAGGCACACAGGCAGACATTTATGCAAAGGGAATAGCAAATGACACTTGAACTGGTTAAAGCATAGAATACACACATATAGTTGATTATAGAAATGAATTTTACTCAGAGGAATAGGAGGGAAAAGGTGAGAAAGGGAAAGATGGGAGGGGAAATTAGAGGGAATTAGAGGGAAGAATTTGTTTTAAACAAAAACTAAGGATATTAAAAAATTATTTATAGTTCTTTTTAAGTTGGTAAAGAAATAGAATCTGAGGGGGGGTGTCTATAATGAATTAGTTATCGTATATAAATGTGATGAAATACTCTTGTGCTAAATACTTATCAATGTAGTAACCAATCAGGATTCCAGAGGTCTAATGATAAAACATGCTACCCACCTCTTGATAGAAAGGTGAACTACTGAGAATGCACAATGAGACAATTGTTTTTATATGATCAATTTTTTTATATGATCAAAGTTCATCAAAAATGAACTTAATTAAATTTTAAAGACAGAGACAGAGACAGAGAAAAAAGAGAATAAGAGAGAAAAGGAAGGAAGGAATGAAGAAAAAAAGGAAGATGGAAGAAAGCAAGGAAGGAAGGAAGTCCTTTGTTTCAGGAAAAAATATCTGAGTCATTAAAACCACTGCATAAAGCCCAAAGAAGAAATATGAGAAATAATTCCTCACATTCCTTTGAGAGGTGAAAGATACATGGGCATTTTAGACTTCTCTTTGCATTGATTGGTTAGTTTTACTGATTTTTTTTTCCCTCTTCCTATTTTTTTCCTTTAAAAAACTTAGTTGCTATACAAGATGACTCTATGGGATGAGGGAGGGAAATGGAGAAATTCTGGTGATGTAAAAAGCAAAATATACCAATAGAGATTTGATTTATAATAAATAAAATGAAATAAAAGCACAGCACAATTTCTCAAAAATGAATCTAATAAGCTCTCCTCCTCTTCTTTCCTGGTCCCACTTCATTCTTCATCTTGTGTCTATCTAAGTGAAATACACTGATGGACCAGCCCCTCTGTGTCATCCATCTGTGACATAGCAAAGACTGGTACACATAGGGGCGGCTAGGTGGCACAGTGGATAAAGCACCGACCCTGGAGTTAGGAGTACCTGGGTTCAAATCCGGTCTCAGACATTTAATAATTACCTAGCTGTGTGGCCTTGGGCAAGCCACTTAACCCCATTGCCTAGCAAAAACCTAAAAAAAAAAAAAAAAAGACTGGTACACATGATATCAAGCTCCAAAACACTGCAAAAATTCTTCTAAAGTCACTCTATAATCTCTCAAAGGGGTTAATTTGACTATTCACCGGGGGAAAAAGATACAAAAAAGTGAACTTCAACAGCATTCAAATTCAATTTAACAAGTATTGAGAATGCCTCTATTCCATTTCTCTATCAGGTGGGATCAGACAAAATCCTCGGCAGGAGGTGGGCACTCTTCCCTATTAAGTGACAGTTTCTTCTCTTCTGGGAATATTGAGAGCCCTTATATAGTTTCAGTCTTAGCATTTAATCTCCACCACACTTCTGAAGTTGGAAGAAAAGAAGAAATATTTCATTTCCTTGATTAGGACTCCACTCTTTCAAATTACTCCCAGGAAATGTCAGTGCCAAGAAATGTCTTGGAGATTGTGACTGAATTAAAATTGTACAGAAGAAAAGAGGGTTGATAATGAAATTATCCTGGATACCTGTGTTGTCTGGCAAGGCAGCTCTCTTAGCCATAGATACATATTTTCTCTCTGGTTCTTCTGCTCTAGGGATGAGCGCAGCTCACTCCGACTCTCTGATGCCCTCAGAGTTCCCAGGGAAGCCAGCTGGAGCCTTCAAAGTAATTAAGGATGCCCTGGTGGGGCAGGTGCTGCTTTCCTATGATTTCCTCAGAATCGCAAAGCAACCCTTTTTTTTTTCTGGGTCTATTTTTAGACTGGTTTATAACCAGGGGATGGAATATAAGTGACTTTTTGAATTCATGTTATATGTCAGTCAGAGAGAGCAAACAGGGTCGGCTTATGACAGCTACCAAAGCAAAGCTAAAGAATTTCTCAGCATAGCAGGTATGAAGGGAGAGGGAGTAGGGAGGAAAGATGAGTATCTTTCCAGAGTTTTTTTTAGACTGCTTCTTTCCTAGGGGCATTCACTCTGCTGTTTAATTGTGAGCTTGAAGGTTAAACAATGTTTTCTGCTAGCCAGTGAAAATCAGTTTCGTGCAATTCAAAATAGCATGAAAATTTGACGATAAAATTTTTTCATTGATTCAGATTTACTAAGCACCTCCTCCAAAGGTGCTATTTATTATACATTGCAATCTAGCACCTCACCTTATCCTGCATGATTCAAACACACATGTCTGAGTCTATATACACATATATATGTGTATGTGTGTGTGTGTTGCTGCAGAGGAAGCATATAATATTGTGGATAGACAAATGACCTCAAAGCCAAGAAGACCTGGGTTCAAATCCTGCCTCTGACACACATACTACTCACAGTGTGATACTGGGTAAATCACTTACCTTCTAAGTACTCTAGGAAGTTCTCTGAGGTTATAAATTGCAGAGTAGGTGATGTCCTGCATCAGTAGAGGGAGATTCTTAGACTACAGAAATCAGAAGTCTTGTCTCTATCCGAATCCCTATATTACTGCAGTATATAATTGCATGGTGATGCATCATAAATATGGAAACAGGACTGTTGGTGATAGGAAGTAAAACTAGAAGACTGAAAAGTATATTATCTTGAAAATTCAAAGGAAATTAAATGCAAATTGCCTTTAAATGTTAGTTCTGTTCTTTCTCTAAATCAATGAATGAAAATAAAAAATTCAGCCTATTGTTTCTTGATTTCATTTCCCCTTCTCCATATCCTTTTATATTATCATCGTAATCAAATTCCACTAAGTATCAACTCTCTTGTTTGATTTTATGAAATTATTTAGGAAAATAATTTAATCTATAGTATTCTAAAAAGAATAATTAAAAGCTCACCACAAAGGTCTCCATCCAATAACACCAATGATGTATTTCAGTTACAATAATCAGAGTCATATTAAAAATGCTGCTACTAAATCTGTCCTGCTTATGTACACACACACAAACACACACACACACACACACACACACACACACACAGTAGCAGTAGTAGCAACACCACCCCCATCACTATCAGAAATGTATAATTTCAGTATAGACTTATAATTTCATTGTTGAACGGAATTCTTTCTATCAACATAGATCAAATGTTTTATAAACTATAATCTTAGAGAGATGCCTGGGGGCTCTGAGATTAAGTAATTTTCCCAGGTTATATAATCAACATATACTAGATTTAGACAAATTCAATTATTCCTAATTCAGAGACCTGAACTCTTATCTATTAGACCTTGCTGAATGAAGTGTGATCTAGTAGAGAGACTTTTGGTCTCAGAGGCAGATAATAAAGAATTCTGAGTCCTGGCTCAGAAATCTAGCAAGTTATATGACCCTAGGCAAGTCACTTCTGGGCTACTTCAAGAATTCTTTTCAACACAAAGTCTTTCTGAATTTCCATAGTAATTAGTTCCTCACCCCATCTTCAGATACTCTGTATTTCCTTCATAAAGATTTTATATTTCTTTATTTGTATACCTGGTTCCTTCCCCCAGTGGAATGTAAGTTCCTTAAGAAATGGACTGGACTGTGGTATTCTCATTATCTAGTATCATGCCTGACAACAATAGAGATTTATTAAATTCTAGGTGAACCAAAATTAATCATTTCTTAATGGAGTTTTTTTTAGTGGGCATAATAATACTTACATTGAATAATTCACAAGAATGAACAAAGAGTTTTGGAAAACTTAGAACACTGCACATGCAAGTTACTTTATTATAAGAAAATATTTTTCTGACAATAACTTTAGCTATGTATTATTAAAATTAATAAAAAATAAAAGACACCAAGTGATACAATAGAATGAACAGAAAGCATGCCTTGAATAAAGAAGACCTCTGGTCTCTGGCACACATTAACTATGTGACCTTGGTCAAGTAATTTAACATCTCATTGCTTCCAGGCAGTTTTCTAAGACCCTAAGTTATAAGGCAGCTGATGATCTGGATCCATGGAGAAATTTTTACACTGGGAGTTTCATGTAATCACAGGTTTATCATTTAAAAAAATTTTTTAAGAATAATGTCTGACATTTATATAACAATGCAAGTTCTGTGAATCATATCATAGTTTCTCATTTTGTCTTTACAACTCTATGAAGTAGCATTAGGGCTAGGGATTAGACCTATAATGTCATTAGTATAGGGAAATCCCAGGGGAAGAAATTTCCTCTATGAATGCAGGTAAACACCTCTTCCAATTATAGTCTTGGAGAATTGCTTGAAGAGTGGACATTGAGAGTATAAGTGACTTGCCCAGGGTCTCACAGGAAGTATGTATCAAGGGTAAAACATGACTTGAACCCAGGTCTTCCTAGCTTCAAGGCTGGTTCTCTGTCCATTATGTTTCAGCCCTCATTTTTCATAGTAGATTCAGAGCAGACTCAGTAACTTATAAAAGAATACTTTGCATAAGCATCAGAAGCAAGTCAAGTATCCTTTGTACTATACCATTGTTATCAAGACCAATGTTATCAAAATAGAATAATGTTTATTATGTTCCCACCTGACACAGTTTGAGCTGTGCATCATAAACTGAAAAAAAGATCTGTTTACAAATATTTATGCAATGTAAATAAGACAATGAGAAAGGAAAAAATGCATATAAGGCATACTTTATGAAATAAATGCCCCCCCAAAAAAAGTTGGTTATAAAAAGTCAATTTCTGAAAATTGAATCATATTTTCCCTTTGACTGACTCAGATTATAAAAATGGAGACATGTCCTCCTGGAAAATAATTTGGCCCTAGGATATGATAAAAATCACACTAAAGACTTAATGAGCCTCTTTCAATCATATTGCTGAATGTATTAAAGGGGGGAAAATGAAGAGTGTCTGACTCTAAAAATAATTCTCAAGAAAAGTCTGTGGTTTTTCTTGAGAATATTGAGCTGGGCTGAAAAGAAAAGCCTGTCTCTGATTTAAAAAGAATAATTTTACAGTCTCCTTTCTCCTTTGAGAGAAAAGTATTTAGTATCTTTCCATTAGAAGTAAGAAGAAATCACTTGGGATATTGTGAGATGCAGAGATGCCTCTCTTCTGAGAGGCAAGAAATCTGGGGCCTAGGCATTACTCTGCCAGGTGAGTTACTGAGTTGCAGGTAACTGTGGATAAGTAATTTTCTGGGTCTTAGTTTCCTTACCTGTAATATGAAGGAGATAGACCATATCCTAGTTGAGTAACCTCTTAAGGGATATAAGATGTTTTGAATAACATTCTCGGATTATTAATTTTGAACTAGATTTTTGAAGGGTTATATACACACATACATAAATGTCTAAGTATAAATGTATATATACATATATATAGATACACCCATATATATATGAGTATACATGTGCACATATGTGTGTGTGTTTATAAGTATCCATGTATATTTAAGGAAGAATGATGTAGTGAATAGAAATCAAAAGTCAGGAAGACCTGAAGTTCAAGTTCTTTCTCTGACACATACTTTTCAACTGAGTAAACTGTTAATTTCTCATACTCCCAAACAATTTAATTTCCTACACCAATTAAAACTTAAATCTGGGTAGGCATGAATATATGGAATGTCAGAGTGATATGGTGAAAGGAGAGAAGGATTAGGACTACTAGACTTGGAGTCAGAAAGTCCTGGAACCCTTTAATGTCTCTAATATTTACTAGCTACTGGACAAGTTGCAACCTCTGCCTGCCCCAAGCAACTCCCTAAAACTTATGCATTAAGTCATAGCAATGTCTTTGTATCTCATCTTCCATCTATTTAACTGCACCTTTATTAGATCATCATTCATCATACACAAGTATGGATGGGAAACTATCCAAATTCTTTCACACTGTATCCTGGGACCTCTGCTCTCAATTTTCTCTCTTTTGATATTCCCATGGGTTATCCTGAGCAAGGAAATAGTAGTTCCCTTTGGTGTTTAAGGGCACATTTATTATTCTCTTAAAAATTAAAAAAATGTCACTTAATAGTCACACCACTTAACATGGTGACATGAAAGGACTTAGAGGAACCCAGTTTCTCTTTCACGGGGACTAAGACAAATCTAAAACTCCACTAGAAAAATGATAAAACCAAACAAAATCAGCAATAAGTTACATGTGATTCATTTTTAAACTGGGGCCAAAGATTTTATAATATACACACACACACACACACACACACACACACACACACACATATATATATATATATATATACCCATTTCTTTCCAGTTTTTACATTCTAAGATTATAGTTTACATTCTAGTTAAACCGAGCTCTATTTCATTTCTTGACTTTTTAATAGGCTAGTTTTGGTCCAATAGGTATATAAAAATACTTATCTGCTTTGTAAAAACTCTCTTCTCCCATCCCCTTTTAATTAGTGATTAGTAAATCAGTAGGCAATATTTTTAATGAGTATTTTAGAGATCAAAATACAAATTGAAATAAAAATTCAGGGGCAGAACCCTCAAATGCTACCAGGGAGCTTTTTATTCCTGATCACATTAAACAGTGAATACCCCATCTTTCTAAAGAAGTATTTGCTATCCTTTCTAAAAATGTTTTAAGCTAATAAGTCTGACTCTAATTATGTGGCCTAGTTTGGACTGGGGGGGGGGGGGGAGTCTTTGTCATGAAATACAATTCTACCCTAAATACCTTGCCCCTCCCCATCCCCTCATAATCTCCTTGGGTACAGAGAGCATTTCTTATATTCCTAGCATTAGCTAAATGTACTTCATAATTTTGTTGAATTTTATTGAATTGAATTAATTTGAACTGTCTTTTTTTTCAGTCTTCACCTTTCTTAAACAATTCTAGACAATAAGTTGAACTTACCTATTGCTTCTTTTCTTGAATTTTGGTTATTTATTCTTTTTTTCTCTTGAATTTTTGGAAATTTGCTTAAATGAGGAGAAACAGAGCTTCTCTAAGACCTTTCATGACACCATATTAAATGGAAATGACCTTATTTTTTTAAAAAATGATTTTAAAGAAACAGTAAAAGTTCCCTTTAACATTTGGTCTGTTTTCAATGGGTCATCTTAGTGCTATTGGACAAATATTTCAAACTGTCCCCAAGTCTAGACATTTGATAAATATACAAATAACTTTAGGAATAAGATAAATGAATAATTTGTCAGATAAGTATTCAATTGAACTGAATTGAATTGAATTAGACCCAGTGTAGACTAGAAAAAGAACAAGTATAATATTAGGTTTGAGAAGGCAATGCCTGTACTAAAATCAAAATGATAGTAATAGTTTATGCAGCAATAATAACTCACATTCATATAGTGCTTTAAGCTTTGCAATGTGTTACATACACATACATAAAAACCTCATGAGATTCTCATGTCAATGCCATGTAATATTTGTTATTACCATTCTCAATTTACAGATGGTGGAATTGAGGTTCAGAGAGGTGGTCAGCCAGTTGTTGGATAAATCAAAACCTGTGCTAAATCCTAAGGATACAAAGTCAAAACCAAACTAAAACAACCAATCCCTGATCTCAAAGAACTCATAATCTAAAAGGAAAAACAACATGAAAACAACTACATACAAACAAAAACTGGACAGCATAAATTGGAGGAAAATCCAGAGGAAAGGCAATAAGATTGAAACTTAAGGAAAAACCTGGGGCAGATCTTGCATAATGTGTAACTTTAGCTGAGACTTGCAAGAAGCTGGGAAGCCAGGAGGAACTTAGGTAACTTGCCTAATGATGTGATATAATGATGTTTTACCCTTCATTCTCAAGGGAGACCACAACCATGGAGATGTTACAAGTAAATTGAATTTGAGTGAGGGGGGCGTTGTCTAAGTTACCAACATTTTCTCCTTTCGAGTCATCTAGGTCCTGTGGCCAGATATGAATCAGGATGACTGGAAATGGTTGTGGGTGGGAGGCAGTCAGGGTTAAATGACTTGCCCAAGGTCACAAAGCTACTGTCAAGTGTCTTAGACTAGACTTGAACTCAGGTCCTTCTGACTCTAGGGCTGGTGCTCTATCCATTGAACCACCTAGTTGTCCACAAAGTGTCACAAAGCTACTTAAATATCAGATGTTGGAATTGAAATAAGGTCTTTCTGACTCCAAATCTGACACTCCATAAATTATGCCACTACTCTAGCAGAACTAAAATGTTTGAATAAATTAAATCAAAAATGATATAACAATAGCAGCAAAATTGCATTATGATGGCTCATTCCACATTCACTGGCCAACTAGAATCCACCTTAATTCACATTCCAGAAAAATCTAAGCTTTTTGGGTACAAGGGCAGTTTTTTTTAATTATTGTATACTCACACCTAACTCAAGGCTAATGCCCAAATGCTTGTCGGACAAGTGATTTGTATAAACTAGAAAGATTGCCGTCTGGGTTATATTTTCTCCCAATACTAATAATGGAGTTAAGACCATGGGTTTCAAGTCTCCAAAAGGGACCTGTTAGCTTTACATAGGGAAAATTTCTATTACATCAACACAGACAATATCCTTAACCTTAGCTACCTTTGTCGAATATGCACGTTGATGAACACAAGAGGAACAGAATGAATGGGAACATAGATGGCTTTGTGGACCCATCACTGCTACTGAAAAAACAAATCCAAGTGTCTGCTCAACTGACAGAATATCAATAATAACATTCTTTCACAGTACAATATTAACCTTGCTCAGCTCAGTAGGATTGTCAAAGTCTTTTGCCAGGACATGATGAGGTCATTCAAAATTTTGCTTGTCTATTCTACCTTCACAAAACTGAATGGAATGGCATGACAAAACTGACTTACATCCATCATTTTTAAAAGGGTTATGTGAATGAGGCTAAGAACACAGAACTGGTAACTAATGTCCAACCACAAGTATCTCCTTCAAATGGCACCAAACTTTAAATGGTTCAGGTCTGGAGTCAGGTGTTCAGGCTAAAGGCAATTTTATATAAGCCAGGTGAGATTTACACCTACCATTTGGAACAACTGTTTCTGCATATTTTAACAAATGACTAGAAATCAATAGCCACTTTCTTTCAAAACCCCTAACAAGGAAAACTATTTTTTGCAGAAAATATCTGCTTTGATGCTGACATGAAAAGGATAATAAGAAATCATTGGTTCTCTCATAAGACCCATTTTTGAAATAGAGATTTAATATTGCCACCACCTTCAGTCATTAAGCTAAACAATTAATTGGCCTTGTAGGACTTCTGATTGCTAAGGAGAGTACAATTCTGCAATTGGACCAGAATGAAGATTAAGGTAGTTTCAAATGAAAATATATGGTAAGCTAGGATTTAGGAGATGAGGAAAATAGGAGAGTGGGAAGACAAAACCAGATTGAGCTAGAGCTAAGTCTCTAGGAATCTAGTTAATATAGGAATAATGTAGTACTTTCCTCTTTGGAGAATGTTTCCTGAACATGTTACTAGTTGATCCTATCCATAATAGATTAAAGAAATAATTTTTAAAAAATCATTAAGGGGCAGCTAGGTGGCGCAGTGGATAGAGCACCGGCCCTGGAGTCAGGAGTACCTGGGTTCAAATCCGGTCTCAGACACTGAATAATTACCTAGCTGTGTGGCCTTGGGCAAGCCACTTAACCCCATCTGCCTTGCAAAAAAACCTAAAAAAAAAAAAAATCATTAAGTGCAAATAATGTACAAAAGCACATGATATATGCTGGGAATACAAATTCCTTAGCAAAGACAGTTTACATCTGTGATAGAGAATTAGCTACCAAGTTTTAAAACATGTTAACATTCCCAACCAGCTGCCAAGTCAATTCATGAACCTTCAGACATGATAACTCAGGGGTCTATACTGTGTAGGAGAAAGTTTCCTAATTGGCTTCAGTGTCAGAAAGACTGATAACTCAAGAGACATGGAATTGGAACTAAGTTCAAATATAAAAGGATTGATGCACCTCATAACTCTTTTATATTTTTCTTTCTATCAAGAAGTGCTATGAGGGAAGGACATTGGTCATGTATCTGTAAATATAAGCTCCTCTATTTTTTTTTAGGTTTTTTGCAAGGCAGATGGGGTTAAGTGGCTTGCCCAAGGCCACACAGCTAGGTAATTATTCAGTGTCTGAGACCGGATTTGAACCCAGGTACTCCTGACTCCAGGGCTGGTGCTTTATTCACTGCATGACCTAGCTGCCCTGCTCCTCTATTTCTTTTATAATTTTTTTTTTGTCCTAGATGAATGGGTATTCAGAGAGAGATGAGTGCCCAGGTAGCCAGTGAGTCTGAGATTCATTAGAGTCCTATGAGAGGCCCTGACATCAACAGTAATCAGTTGCAAGAGCAACCAAGTCTAACTAAGAGCCAAGTAGCCTTCTTGACCCAGCCTGGCAGTTGACTAACCTATCAACTAAGATATCTCTCCAGCAAAAAAGCTGGCCCAAGGCTGAACAAGGGAGCAATTCAGCCATCACTGAAGCAATACCATGAATCAAACTTGATAGGGTTTCTTCTAAGTTTAAAAAAAAAGGATTCCTTAGGGCCAAGAATTTCAAGATAGTCCTAGTCCTAAATGTTCTCTACATATGTGCCTCCCTTGTGCTAAAGCTTATGCCCATTTAGGCTCAGTTAAGTGGATTGTATGGCCCATTAGGAAAAAAAGGTTTTAGTTATTGTAGTCGATTTAATATCCTCAGAAACCAACTGTAATGACAATGCACAGCTTAGCAAGGTTCCTTGCCCATAACAGATATCCAATAAGTATTTGTTGCATTGAACACAAATAAAACTTCTGTTACCTTTCTTTGCCAGAGGCAACAAAATGCAATTTAAAAAAAAGCATCAAATGCAAAATATCCCAGCATGAAACCCAGGTCTATCACTTAGACAGTGGAGGGTCCTGGGATCAGTCCTTTGCTCTCTTCAGCACTGAAGACCAGAATCTCTGCTACCAATCAAGTATTCAACTTCACTGATTATATATGCCATCCAACACTAGAGTACACTATGAGGAAATTTCCAGGTTCACTGTGGCTCTGAGTGAGCTACTTGGATGCTTCCATTCTTTGGGAATAATGGCACATTTCTCATTTTGATGATGTTTGTCCTTTGTTCTCAAAGAAGATTAAGTCATCAGGGAAGTGATACCATGACAAACATGTGAATTGGATTTGAATGAGGGCATGAGCTCTACTTTGTCCTCTGGAACCATCTGGGTCCAGTGGCCAGATATTAATCGGGACAACCAAATGGCATTGGATGCGAGGTAGTCTGGGTTAAATGACTTGCCTAAGGTCATACAACTAATATGTGTCAAGTGTCTGAGGTCATATTTAAACTCATGTCCTCCTGACTCCAGGGCTGCTGGTGTTCGATCCATGGTACCACCTAGCTGCCCTTTCTTTCATTAGTTTGAGCTTGGTATCAATTATCTAATCAGATCTTTATGCACATATGTGTTCACAAAGACACACACTCAGATCACAGATCTAAAATAAAAAAGGATAAGATCTGAGGTCATATAGACCTCTCCCTCCCATTTTATAGATGAGGAAACTAAGGCTTAAGATTAGTAGAAAGCAGCATCAGGATTTGAACCTAATCTACTCACTCCTTTGTGCTGGTATGACTTTCTGGGAACCTATAGCCTTTTTCCTATTTAAGGAAACTTCCCTTAACTCCTATTTCCCCAGCATTCCTATTGAGGTTCTTACAAAGAGGTTCTTGCAAAGGTTTGTAGTCATTTTAATCAGAATTATAGAAATGAGTCAAAGTACATTAAAATCACTGCATGCATCCCCCCCCCCCCCCCCCAGGGTCCTCTAGATTCTGAATAAATCCCCCAAGCTACAGATAGACCAAAATTCCAGAAGTTCTGTTCTTCCCAGAGGTAAGATGACAAATCATCTTCCCGGGGTTGCTCACCCAAGATAGATACACTCATCGATTCAATGCAGGAACTCCAAGTAGGAATGTTTTCCAAAGTATTGGGAAGTGCAGGTTGAGTAGGCAAGGTTGGCACTGGGTATTGAGTCTCAGAGGGTTCGCTCAATTTGCTTTGGTCTTCTCCCAGAATCTTTGTCCTATTGAAGTGGGGGAAAGTTCATTGGCCTTTCCCACCAGGAAAAATTACTGACAGAGTATTACCATCAAAACAAATGGGTAGGAGGGATAGGAAGTGAACATCTCGGACTTGACCACAATTTGTTCTTTCCTAGTATCTTCCTCCAATAACCTTCAAAAGTATTCTAGTCACACATCTTTGCATCTGTTGCCCACCTCTGGAAGTTGAAGTAGCAACTGAAATCTGTATCTCACATCAGGAATGCTAGTAGGACCTAGACTAAGTTTCTTAAAAATGAGAGTTGGATTAGGTTATCTAAGATTCCTTCCAATTCTGTATTCAGTTCTAATTTATGTTCTATTAATCTTATGATCAATAAATAAGGATAATATTTACTTATCAATTTCTCAGGTTTATTGTGAAGATCAAGTATGACAGCAGTTGAAAACTTTTGCAACAAATATAAACTGCTTATATCACTTAAATCACTAACTGGTTGCTGTTGATCTACAAGGCACATATAAACATAGTGTAACAGAATTTAATCTCTATTGTAAATAATTGATTCTTTAAAATATGCAGAAAGATATTGCTCTAAAACTATGTCTTCAGGGGGCAGCTAGGTTGCACAGTAGATAGAGCATTAGCCCTGGAGGCAGGAGGACCTAAGTTCAAATCTGGCCTCAGACACTTAACAATTACCTAGCTGTGTAACCTTGGACAAGTCACTTAACCTCATTGCTTAAATTAAACAAAAATTTTTAATAAACTAATTCTTTGTTAACAAATGAGAAAATTTTATCTAAATGTTTCCTTCTATTCTTTCATTATTCATTTCTCTTCCTCAAGATATTTAAAATACTATATAAAATTAAAGGTTTCTTCACTGGTTTTAGAATTTTAAAGCTAATAATTCTGTGTCAGAGTGACCAGGAAAAACATTGAAATAGATTAAGAAAGACCATTCACATAAATAAATCCCATTCAGCAATGTCACCAGGATTTTTGAAAAAACACCATTTTTTTTTAAACAACAGTGAAATATGCCCAAAATACACTGGAGGCACTAAATTGAAAAGCATCCCAGCTTTGTTGAGTCTTTCAAGCAAAGTGACGCTTCCTGTTAACATGAAAAAGTGTATATCAAAAAATTCTGGAATTATACTCTTTTTTGTTTGTTTTTGAACAATTGGGATGAAAACCTCCGGACCTTGAACTACTTATTCAGATGTTTATCTTAATATACTTTCTTAGGCTATGTTCACAGATGACTGACCTTGTGCTTGATTTACTTTGGAAGTTTCCTTCTCCATACCTTTCACCGAATGAGTGACAAGACAAACATACAAAGACAAAGACTATCAGGCTATCGTGTTACATTCATATCTGTCAAGACCTATGACAAATTGAAGCAGATCATCTTGAGTGGTAAAGAATGTTAGACACTGGTGTGAACATCATGTAGAGCAGAGCCTAAAAGAGGCAGTGGATGTGGGAGGATGACTTGTGACAAGATCACACCTAGAGAAAACAAGCAATTACTTAGAGAAGTTCAACATATTTGTTTCTTATTTTCTCTGTTTATTTCGAGTTCCTGTTTCATGATGCATTCTAAGAAATCCATTCAGATTAAGCCTGCCAAAGAAGCTGGTCAGTGGTAATAGAAGTTAAACAATGGGTCGAGACTTGAGAGAGACAACATGAAAATATTTTTTGAGGGGGATACATGGGATCAGACAGAAATTTATATTTTTTTACTATTTCCTAATCCATGGTGCAATAATTAGATCCAGGAATATATGGCAGCAATTGGTATGTTCTCCCTTCCATTGAATTACCCACTTCTATTCTGGGGTATAAATTATTATTATTTTCTTTTTTAGTACCTTGTAAGCAGCTAGATAGAGTAGTAGATCAGAGTACTGGACATGGAGTCAGAAATGCATCCACACTTATTAGTAACGTGACCCTGGGCAGTTCATTCAACCTACCTGCCTCAGTTTCCTCAACTGTAGGGGGGGATAATAACAGTATCCCAGAGTGGTTGAAAGAATCAAATGAGATAGTATTTGTAAAGGGCTTAGTACAGAACCTGGATCATAATAGGCATTTAATAAATGGCTTCTTGTTGCTATTTCTCCAAGAAAGGCAGCAAGTATTTATGATGGGCTTATTTTGTGCCAACTACTTGACTATGCTGAGTGCTAGGACATACACATGGGGGCATGATGGCAAATATTGAAATAGGATCTCCAGGCAAGACACATTTTTTAAATTTAATCTGCATTTTTTATGGTGCTGATTTTTAAATTTTTTTATTTATTTTTAATTGATGGCATAAAGCAAGCATTTTTATAATATGCTATAATTAAAAACAGTGATCACACATGAAAATGCAAATCTATTATGTGCAATGTGCTATTGCTTTTAAATAAGAAAATGTATGTGAATTCTTTTTTTCTTCCCTCCCCACCCCCACACAGCAATGGCTACCATTAGATAAATCATGTATGTATGTGTGTTTATACATGTATGTAAAAGTCATTCTATACATACTTCTATTTATCAGATCTTTCTCTGGCTATAGATAATCTCTCCCTTTATTTTTATAATATAAATATTTTATTTCTTTTCCAATTATATACAATAGTAGTTTTTACCAATGATTTTTTGCAAGGTTTTGAATTTTTACAATTTTCCCCCTTCCCTCCCTCCCCTCTCCCTTCTCCTCCCTCCTCCCCCCAACAGAAGGCAGTCTGATAGTCTTTATATTTATTTCCACAATAGGCATATATCAAAATTGAATGTGTTGAAAGAAAAACAACCTCTCCCTTTGTAAGTCCTATGTAGTTAATATCTGCATTATTAATAATTTTCTCCATTACCTTTTTAGGTCTAGGTGATCAACTAAACAATAAATCAAACCCTGATTTATGGCATTATCTAGTTTCCAAGACATAAATACTCACATTGAAAATTTAACAATCAGCTCGAGTCAGTTTGAGTTGGCTCCTGAAAGGCAAAAACATGATCCTTGCCCTTAAGGAGTTCAAATTCTAATGGGGGAACCAACACACAAATAATGATTTATATACAAAATATATACAGTGAAAATGGAAGGCTATCTCAGCAGGAAATCACTAGCAGGACAGGAGAGAGAAGTCAATATTTAATTAGGGTACTGTATAAGACAAATTAAAAAAATCTCTTTTAAGCTATGTAATTTCTAGCAATGTCTGTCCTCATCTGATTTACAATGCAATTGAGGAAATAGGAAGTACATATCAAATAATGATTGATTCTATAAAGCAATATATATGAATAATGAGAATAGTTTGCATTTTTATATTGATTTAAAATTTACAAAGTGCTTTATAAATATGATCTCATTTTATTTTCATAAAAATTCTGGAAATTAGATACTATTTATTGTTCCCACTTTACAGATGAAAAAACTGAAGCAGATTAAGGGGTCTCTTGGCTAGAAAGGATCTAAAGAAAGATCTGAATTTTGGTTTTCCAGATTCCAGGTCCAGTGTTCTTATTCACCATGCCACCTCAGAGGGATAAATGAAAGGTCTTATTTAAACATAAAAACTCGAGATATAAATATAAGATGAAGGAGACATGGCTAGACAGTGACTCATCTGGGTGAAAAACAAAAAAAAATACAGATTTTAGTGTACTGCAGCTTTTCTGTGACTCTGGGCAAATCATTTCACCTTGTTTGCCTCAAGTTCCTTGTCTATAAAGTGCGCTGGAGTAGGAAAATGGAGAATCATTCCAGTATTTCTGCCAAGAAAACCACAAAAAGGGGTCACATAGAATTGGATGTGACTGAACAACAACAACAAAAGCTTAATATGAGTCAACAATGTGTCATAACAACACATGGGGCTCCATTGAGAAAAGGGAAATTTTAGAACATCAACAATAATTGAATTGAGATTCAATGACTGCTTGTCTCAGATGCTATATCAGGAATTACTGTTTGGACAGGGGTTGCACCATATAGCCTCTATGGTCCCATTCAATGCTAATAACCTGTGATTCTATGAATGAAAAAATCGGTCAAGGTTAGTTGCACCAAGGACTCATTCATTGGACTCTAATCATTTAGGGCCCTCCTTCCTGAGGTTGAAAATAAATGGGAAAGATAACACAGAAGACCTTTACTACCCTGTAAGTGTTTCTTTTATGCAATCACTCTGGACATTTCCATTAGCAGGTGCCACAAAGCCTTCCAACTTTTGAAATGGTGAGAATAATAACCTGTAATATGTATGTATTTTAGAGGGTTATTGTAAAGATCAAATGAGATAATGGAGGGAAAGTGGTGTGCAAAGCTTAAAATGTTAGAGAAATGCCTGTTATTAAGGGAAATAGTATGATATAGAGGAAAGAGTGCCAGACATAAAGGCAGGAGAGACTGAATGTCTAACCCCACATCTATGTGACAGTGTCTTTGTTTAGTCTCTCAAAGTCTCCTCAGACTCACCTATAACTATTCTCATTTTATAGTACTGCCTTTACAGGGTTATCAGGGTCAGAAAACATAATGCATAGTCCGTGAAGGAATAAATGAAAAAAGTTTATTAAACACTTACTATTTTCTAAACTCTGAGAATACAAATGCAAGAGCAAGATAGTGCCAGCTCTCAAGGAGTTTAAATTCTAAATGGGCAAACAACACATACTTTAGTTTCTGTTATTGTCCTTTGTTACATTTGGGAGGGTCATTTAGCTAAGAAGTGTCTAAAGAAGGATTTAAATTTTGGTCTTCCTGACTCCAGGTTCAGTGGTCAATCCATTCTGTCATTTGTTATTTGGTAATTTTTCAGTCCTGTCTGACTCTCCATGACCCCATCTTGGCATTTTCTTGACAATGATACTGGAGTGGTTTGCCATTTCCTTCTCCAGCTCACTTTATAGATGAAGAACTGAAGCAAACAGGATTAAGCAACTTCCTCAGAGTCACACAGCTGGTAAGTGACTAAGGCCAGATTTGAATCCAGGAAAATTCATTTTCCTGACTGCAGGCCTGGCACTCAATCCACAAACCAAAACCTACTGCCCCTTCTTGTACACCCAGAGATAAATGTATGGTCCCTTATTTAGGTACCAAAAAAATCAAGACATAAAATTAGGACAAAGATGTCATAGTAATCAGGTAAAGGAAGTTACTAAACTGATAAGTGCAATTAGAGGGCAGACCATTGACCTTTTTTTTTTTTGTGGAGGCAATGCCTGGGTGTTTTTATAACAGTTCTCAGAACAAGAGAAGGAAAGTAGGTTGGGTAATTGTTGGTGCTGTTCTTCATTTTTGAAGGTTGGGAGCACAGAAGATAGAGTGGTATACGTGGAAGATAAGTGGGAGAGGGGCAGCTAGGTGGTACAGTGGATAGAGCACCGGCCCTGGAGTCAGGAGTACCTGAGTTCAAATCCGACCTCAGACACTTTATAATTACCTAGTTGTGTGGCCTTGGGCAAGCCACTTAACCCCACTTGCTTTGCAAAAACCTAAACAAAACAAAACAAAAAAAAAAAAAGATAAGTGGGAGGAAAATAGCCTGAGTTAGGATGGGGACTGTTTTCTTGCCAGGGGCATCTGTAGCCCCAAAGTATTTGGGAAATAATTACATATTCTAAAAGTAAAATAAAATGTGGATTGGAGAAAGAATGATGAGGAGGGAATTAGGTAGAAATGAAAAGTAGCAAAATAGTCAATCTGGAAAATCCAAAAGAAGAGAGCTGAATGAATAATTTCTGCTGACCAAAATCAAATTAATGAGATTTAGATACAAAACTGTTTTCATATTGAGCCAGAAAAAAATCAGTGACAATGATCCAGTGAAAGGTAAACTAATTGATCTCTGTAGTAACTGAAAACTCCAAATTAATTTCTAATAAAGTTAGAAAAATTTTGGTGTGCCCTATACCATTCTTACTAAATGTGCTCATAAAATGTTTTTTAATTCTGCTTATCATATCTCAGCTCTGTGAATCAGGATTCACAGTCTTGCTCTCAGTGAAATCCAAAGCAAGAAATAAACTGGCACTCAACATGATGTGCAGCTATCTCTTTCAAAGCCAACTTGATTAATTAAACTCTTGATTGATAAGAAATAGAATCAAGGATCTAGCTAATTTGTTTCACTGTGTTCAGATAAGGATAATGAATCAATTCCGTAGTATTCAACAGTTTCATGTTACTAACAATGTTATATACTGAATAAAGTTTTATTTTCCAAAAATTAATTAGCCTCTTTATTTTAGCTCTCATGTGCATAGTAAACTCTAGTACTCATTCCCTCCTCTCTCTTTCTCTTTTTTTAACTGATTGGGGAATATGGAAAGGTTTGCTAAAAACAAGGGGCATACTGACCCCTATATTCTATAAATGATTTTTATTTTCTTTCTTACACACAACTTGCCCCTAACTACTTGTAGTTAATTTATGTTGGAAGAATGTGTGCATTATTCACTCTTTGTTCAAAAACCTTACCAAGTTCTGAAAAGTTCTGAGAGATGAATAAATATAAACCCTTTATCTCAATTCTTCGTGGTTACTTTGCATTTCTTCTTCTATGTCTATTTGTGTGTGTGTGTGTGTGTGTGTGTGTGTGTGTGTGTATTTCACCTTAATTTCTTTAGAATAAGTCCATTAACTCAGTATTTCATTTAGATATATTAGATACTAACAATCAAGACATAAAATGATGTTTCAACCATATTCTAACACAAAAAAGTCTTAACTCTTCACCATCCAACGTTGGGGGGGGGGGGGGGGGAAGGGCAGAGCCAGAAAGAACACAATTAGGTTATATCTTGCCCTGGTTTCATATGCTTTTTTGAATTTCATATTCTTATTTCCCAGCATTAGCCAATGGCAAAACTGTTAAATAGCAAAGTAATTAAAAAATAAATAAAAATAACATTTTTCTTTCTCATTTCTTAGCAACTAACATAGAAACACACACCTTGTCCCCTATTCTCCAAGGACTTCAGTATCTTCATTTTGTCCACAGGTACCTGGAGACGCAAATAGAAATGACATAAAAGAAGTTGCATTATCATTTACCTTGGGGTTAGACCCTAAAGACCTTTGGGCCTTCCCAGTTAACTTGCTGTACTGAGTCTTCCTATATTAATTCAAAGAACAAACTGGCTCACTTTTCTGGCTTAACATAGGACTTAGCACATAGTACATACTTAATTTTTTTCTTCCTTTCATTCATTCATTCCCCATTGTGGCAGAGCAACTAGGCCTTCTTTCTTTATGAGTATCCTCTAGATCTTTTCTGACTCAGTTTTCATCATCAGAACAAACCTAGGGTAATAGAATAATAGAAGCTCAAAGTCTGAGAGGACCTCAGAAATCATCCGAACAAGGAGCTTTTCTATAACAAACCAGTTTCCGGACTCCATTTGAAGACTTTATGGAGAAATAACCCATTCAATTTGGGGATTACTTGGTCTCCATTTGAAGATTTTTATGGAGAAATAACCTATTCAACTTGAGGATATATCTAATTGTTTCCTTATTCAAGCCAAAATCCCTTTAGTCCTTTCTTTTTTAAGCTAACCATCCTTCATCTAATCCCCTTGTAATAATAGTTTTTAGTCCACCTCACTGTTTTCTGAGCCTTCCTCTGGATGTGTTCCACTTTGTCCTTTCTAAGTGTGGATCACAGAACTGGAAACAATATTCCAAGTATAGTATGAGTACAGCAGAACCTCCCCCCTTATAGTCAAATTCCCACATTTTAAAGTTGGAGAAACTAAAGCTTAGGGAGACCAGATTATTTGTCCAAGGTAACATGGATAGTAAGCACTGAAGGTAAAGAATTTGAACTCAAATCAACTGACTCCAAGGCCAGTATTTTTTCCATTACACACTGCCTACTCTCACCTCTCCCTTTCACCTATACTATGTACCCAATCTATCAGGTCCTGATATAATGTTCCTAAAAAACAAAATAAATGTGTTCTCTCTGTTCAGGATAATGATTTGAACCACTAAAAAAGAAGAATTTAGAATTAAGTTTTCTAGATTCAGACCTCCACTATGGTATTTACTAGTTCTATGATTGTGGACAGATCATTAAGTTCTCTTGGCCTCAGCTTACTCATCTATAAAGTAAGATTGATGTAGATGATCTCTAAAGTTCCTTCTGTCTCTACATCTTATGACCATATAACCAAGGAATCTTTCTTAAATGAACAATAGGTTGATTCCTGAATTAAAACCCTTTGAGTAAAGAACATATTTAGTAAGAGAGAGAGAGACAGACACAGAGACAGAAAGACACAGAGACTTTGAGAGAGGCAGAGAGAGAGAGAGAGAGAGAGAGAGAGAGAGAGAGAGAGACAGAAACTTTAAATGCTGAAAAGGTCATCTTTACTTATTACTCTGTGATACAAAGCACCCAAGTATTTCATAAAACCGTATTGCAATGAATTACTCTCCAACTCCTAACAAAGAGTAAGGGAGATAGAAAGAGGTTCTACTTACCCTCAAGAGGGGGAAACACATGTCTATTGCTACTTATAGACCAGATGAAGAATTATGAGTTTTTCTGAAGCCCAATACTCTAAAACAGGTATTCTCATGTGAACTGCTTTGGCAGTCTGATAAAAACCCATAGATTCTTTCTGAGAATAATTTTTAAATGCATAAAATAAAATATATAGTACTCCCAAGAAAACAGTCCTATGAAAAAATAGTTATTAAAATTTATTTTTTAAAACAAGATCGTGGATCCCAGGTCAAGAACCTGGGTTCTAGGAGAAGAAAAGAAGAAGAAACCTGAGAAGAGGGTAGAAGTACTTCTCTTAACAATACTATGCACGCTCCTTTGTCTTAAGAGGGAAAAAATGATTATGGCAGAAGAGCATTGCCTTCTGTTCTTATGCCTAAAATCACGGGATTTGAATTGAAAAGGATCTGTTGAATCCCTGTATAAGACCTCCAGTGATGGTGAGAACGTGTTTTCCTGGAGCAGTTTATTCTTTTTGGAAAAATCTAATTGCAAGGAAACTTTCCCTTAAGTGAAAACAAAGTATGTGCCTGCAATTTTTACCCTTTTCTTTGATTCTGCCCCTGGGAATAAGTGGAACAAGTATAATATCTTTCTTACAAAATGGTTTTTCAAATACAAGTCAGTGATCCTATTTCCTCTGCAGTTTCACCATCTCCAGAATAAGTGTTCAATTCAAATCAACAAATATTTATTAACCATATGCTCTGTAAAACAGCTCTTTTGGGTTGACTGGCTCTATCCAGTTATCCAGTGAGGGAAGGGAACCCAGCAGGGAAAAAAACAAAAAGACAAACCAGTTATTCCCTCAAAATGAGCGAGAAAGGAAATTATCCTCAAACCCCACCTGGTATTTCCTATCTAGTAAGATTATATGCCAGCATCTTCACACCTTTTCTTCAGTTCTGTTCCTCTTTTTGGGAGTGAAAGGCAATGCTGTACCTCCTGGAATAGATCCAAGAGAACATGATACACATTAACAACAACATTGTTAATTGATCAGCTAGGATGGATGCAGCTCCTCTCAGCAGTTCAGAGATCTAGGACAGCCCTGGGAGACCTATTATGGCCCATCTATATCCAGAGGGGAAAAACCACAAAAAAAACCCCACAGAATCTGAATGAATACTATGTTTAGTTTTTAAAACTTCTCTTATCTTTTTCCTTTCTATACTGTGATTTTCTTTATTTTCCCTTAGTCCTAATTCCCCATACACAAAAATGACTAATGTAAGCATATTAAACAAAAATGTACATGTACAACTTTTGCCAGACTGTTCACCACTGAAGGGAGGGGGAAGGGAGGGTAACAAAAAAATGTGTAACTTATAAATATGCAAGTGGATGAGTTTTTAAAAAGTTTAATAATGTGTAATTGAAAAAATAAAATATCAATTAAAAAATGCTGTACTTTCTGCATTTTAAAATCTTTCAGTTCTGAAGGTCAGGAGAAGTTCTTATAGCAAAGAGGCAAATTGGTTTTGAATCAAAAAAGTCCTGCCTTCTCCAGAGCATAAATTGCCTGTTTGATCAAAACACATGACTTATATTAGGGTCCACTTACCTGAGGCCAATTGTTTTGATTTAACCTAAATGTGAGAGGTGAGTCTTAATTCTCTTCACCTACTCCCTAAGTATACTATTTTAAATAGCTAAAGGAAATTGGTAATTATAGTATTGTAAGAATGCCCATTGAGTAACTTTCTAACACTCTTCCATTTTGCAAGGGTTAATCTGATAAGGTAATTCATACTAAAGGGTTACTGTCTGATATTAACTTAAAGGACTGTTAGCCTTCTAAAGTAACATTTGTAAAGAGGCTGTCAATGCTTCAACCCAAAGGGCAGCCTATCAATCAACAAGCATTTATTAAGGACCCACTATGTGCCAAGGAATAGAAAGGCAATGTCGAAAATGAAATAGCACCTCCCCTTGAAGATCTTACAATTTAACCAATTAAAATTAGAAAGAGTAGTCTGCAGAGGCCCATCTAGTTCAATTCTCTAGCTTTAAAGATTAGGAAACTAAGGCCCAGGGAGAGTAACTGATTTGCCCCAAAATTCAAACTTACTAAGTGCCAGAGGCTGGATTTTAATAGTTTTTCAGCTTTCTAGACCAAGGTTCGTTCCACTATATCATGCTGCCTTCCTGAATCTAGGCTCTTCCAACTGTCAACTAACATGCATTAAGAATCTTCTAGTTCATTCTATGGTGCTAGGATATCAAGGTACAAAGACAAAAAAATGAAACAATGCTTGAACTTATATAGTTCAATATAAGAATAGCAGACAATGCCACAGGATCGTGGGAAAGCTACCTTAAAGAAAAGAGGATTTTTAGGACTACTCAGTTCAATCAGATCACATCATAATAATTGTCACCTTTCTTACCCTTGAAGTGTTGGGCTTAGAAACAGGAAGACAAATTTAGATCAAATCTGGCCTCAGATACTGTGTCTGTGTGACCCTAGGCAAGTCACTTAATCCTTTTTGCCTCAGTTTCCTCATCTGTAAAATGAGCTAAAGAAGGAAATGGCAAGTCCCTCTCGTATCTCTGCCAAGAAAACTCCAAATGTAATTACGAAGACTCAGACGTGACTGAAATGAGTGAACAACAACAAAAATTACCCTTAAAACCAACTTTGGTCCTATATACTGATTTTTGCTACTTAAAAAGGTCTTCCCTCATCCACCAGATAATCAGGATCCAGGCTGCAGGCTACATCAAAAAAATTTGACCTTAGAAGATCTGGGAGAGGATGGAGGGAGAAAGGATTTTTTTTTTCATCTCCCTGTTAATCAGAAGGATATGGACTCTGGTGATAGAGAAAAGTGATTTTCTCCACATCAGTTTATCTGGCAGTGGGTTGGTGTTGCTTAGGAGGGGCAAATCAAAACACTTTTAGTGATCTTTAGATTGAAGAAATTGCAAATCTGCATTTTTTTAAAGATGTAAAGCTGTAAAGCTCTGCAATCATTTCAGCTTCAAATATACTCTGCCAAATGTCTTAATAACCTTGGCTTTTGTATAGCATTTTTCATTTTCAAAGTGCTTTATAAACATTAACCAATTAACCGTCCCAGTCACCCTAGGTATGGCTGTCCCAAGTAATATGTTGATGAATATTGACTTCTTGTATGTAGTAACAGTGAGAAGGTTTTCCATAATATGGGGGTGGCAGACATTTACCAGAGCACCAGATATTGTTACCCCTGAAAAAAGAATCCTAATTAAACCACTATAAAGGGAATGAAACCAGCAAGGAAATAAGCACAGAGAAAGAAAATGTTCTTTTTTTCTCTCCCTCTTTGGTTTCTTGATGAAATTCAATGTCCAGTTCTAAGAGCTCATTTTTGCAAATTAAAGGAAACAATTGGAAGTCCTCTCTAGACTGACAATTTGTTTTTGTGTGAATTAAAAGTTTTCATGTCTAAGAATATAAATGTGTTCATGGTAACCTTCAAAAGGGGAAGGGAGGAAGTTCAAAGTATTGTAAACTCTAACAATATTGGTGTGTCCCATTTTCAACAAACCCAGTTAATGAATTTCTGGCTATGACAAAAAGGTATATTTTACTTTATTTAAGAATTTTCATCATATGTTTTAAAATAGAAACATTTCTAGCATTTAAAATACCATGTAATTTAATGAACTCAATTTAAATATAACTGGAAATTAATATGTGGATTTGTTTTGGAAAAAATTTGTTTTTGTAACCATAATCTATGTTCGAATGCTCCCAAATTCTTGATTTTTTTTCTTTATAAGTAATTCCTAATTCATAAACAGGTTGTGCTCAAAAAGTGACTTTTTTAGACAAAAGAAGACAAGACAAAAAAAGAAGAGTGGACTCATCAGTTGAGAGTTGGTTGAACAAATTGTGGTATGCAGATATAAGAATTTCACTACTATAAGGAAACCATTGGCAAGAAAACTTTCAGGTCAGCACCTTTTCTGAAACATATTCTTAGCGGTTCCTAGAGCACTGATCAGTTAAGGGACTTCTCTGGGGTCACAGAGCACGTATATGTCAGAGGAAGAGCAAAAAGATCATTATAGTTTTGAAACAGTTTTTGGATTCCCATGCTATATCTACAACTATAAAAGGATATTTAAACAAGCCATAAGAAATGACAGCCAAAAGCAAAGCTTTATTTAACTGATTACAGAGTACAGAAAATAGGGATGATAGAATTATATTTAATTTAATTATATTTATAATATTTATAATTATATTTATATTAGAATTATATAAAATATATAATTATATATTCCATATAATTATATAAAATATAAATATAAAATAAAATAGGAATGATAGAATTATATTTAATTTAATTATATTTATAATATTTATAATTACATTTATATTAGAATTATATAAATATATAATTACATATTACATATAATTATATAAAATATAAATATAAAATAGGGATGATAGAATTATATTTAATTTAATTTATTTAGATATATTAGTAACTGTAATATAGTAAAGAAAACCACTCTAAAAGAGAACTGAATTCCATTTACAAACTCCAGATCCATTCGACTGTGACTTCCTTGAAGGCAGAAACTATCTTTTGCCTTTTCACTTAATTCTTCTATAAGTTATAGTCTTTGAGAGTTGCCAGAGGATCTGAGAGTTTTCATGATTTGCCCAGATTTCAATAGCCAGTATGTGGTTTTCTAAATCCAAGTCCAGCTCTCCGAAGTCCACTAAGCCATGCTGAATCTCATGCCATCACAGTCCTGGATCCAAAGTTACTATCTTCCCAGTAATGTGCTCAATATTATGAGTTGAAAGTTTGAATGTCCCATACATATTGGGCACTTGATGATAATGTTTGTCCTAAATATTTAATTATTTAATGACTCACTAAAATTAGACTGTGGTGGCATGAGATTCAGCATGGCTTAGTGGACTTCGGAGAGCTGGACTTGGATTTAGGAAATCACATATTGGCTATTGAAATCTGGGCAAATCATGAAAACTCTCAGATCCTCTGGTAACTCTCAAAGACTATAACTTATGAAAGAATAGTTGAAATCTAACCAGTGAGAGAAATTTCTATAGATATAAAGTTGTAGGTCTGCATTATTAACCTGAGGCATAGTTATTCAATAAATATCTATAGCTTAATTAGCTGGAATGGCAATGTGTTGTAGTAGAAAGTATATTTGCATTCTAGCTCTGGCTTTGGTAATAATATGTTTGATACTGAGAGATTAAAAATAATCATTTGCATGTGTAAAACACAATTATATTTACAAATATTATTTCATTTTAACTTCATGTCAACAACATGAAGTAGGAATTATGATGATGATGATGATGATGATGATGATGATGATGATGATGATGATGAAATAGGAACTACTATTATCCCTATTTTAGAGATGAAGAAACTGAGGCAGGCAGAGGTTTAATGACTTGTCCAGAGGTCACTGATCAAAGCATAATTTGAACTCTTTCTCTGGGATCTAGTATTTTATCCACTATGCCACTTAGCTTGCCTAAGAGAAAGTCTTGGAAAGCCTCTGGTTGTGAGGGAAATAAAACTAAGTCATCTGAAGCTCTCAAATTCTCGAACTGATTTCTCCTAATTACCTATATAAGATTGGGACTTTTGTTGAAGGAGAGAGGGATGGTAAAGAAGGTTAGATGAGGATATCATGAAATATGGGAGGCTGATATTGTTACAGGGAATGATTTCCATATATATATATATATATATATATATATATGCCCAGTTATTATATATATATATATATGTCCACGTGACCAGAAAAAGTGAACTAAAATAATATTTCTTCTTCCCCATTGTCTTTCTAATTTTTTTAAAAAGTTATTTTTAAGACAGTGGGGTTAAGAGTGACTTGCCCAAGGTCACACAGCTAGGCAATTGTTAAGTATCTGAGGCTGGATTTGAACTCAGGTCCTCCTGACTCCAGAGCTAGTGCTCTAACCCCTGTGCCACCTAGCTGCCCACTCCCCCCCCAATGTCTTTCTTATCATGTATTCATATTTGGTGTTGGGGATTCTGGGAGGATGATCTACCTCCAAACTATCCTTGGCAACTCTTTCCTGAAGCCTGAAACAGCTAGTGCACCATTCAATTAACATTATACTCTCATTTTATACAAGCCACTGTTCAAGAAAGTGGTGTTATAATGATTAATATGACATGACAACTTATCCTGTATTGCTGAAAGAGCAGGACAGGAAATATATATTTATGCCTATTTCACAGATGAAGAAAAACCTGAAACTCTGAGATGAAGTGATTTGGCCCAAGATCAAACAGGTTTTATGCTAGAAAAATTTAAAAACAGAAAGCACAGAACAATACTCAAGAAGTAAACATCAAAAGAGAATCCCTTAATCCATCCATTCAAAAAATAAACAAGTGAAAATTTAGGAG
This sequence comes from Macrotis lagotis, assembly GCF_037893015.1. Lineage (NCBI taxonomy): Eukaryota > Metazoa > Chordata > Mammalia > Peramelemorphia > Peramelidae > Macrotis > Macrotis lagotis. The sequence goes on from NC_133662.1 coordinate 55,429,407, forward strand.
TCTCAACTGAACACTCAATCTTGCCAACATCACACAAAAACTTACTATAGTATATAGTAAGTATATGAAAGCAAATCAGTCCTTTTAACAATTTGCTTGCAGCATTTAATTTTATATATTAAAAAAAACTGCTGATGTGAAACAAGGCTGGAGCATAATTCACTTTTACAATTATCCAAGAGCATTTCATATCCCAGGCTGGTCTAAATTCATAATAGTAAGTTACTCAAGGAATTAATTATTGTCCAATTTATTATTTCTCCTATCATCTAAAACTGTGGAAGAAACTGGTTACCTGGAAAATTATATAATTTTTGGAATACATGTCAAATTTAATTTGAGGAGAATGATAAAGCAGAATGAACAAGAGCTTTGTTTCTTGTGACTTCACATCCACAGGTGTTCCTTCTCTAAAGGGGAACTATAGTAGTGTGTCAGAGGCCCCTTAGCTAATGCAGCTGTGTTTTCAGTGACTATGATGTTTTTTGTTTTGTTTTGTTTTGTTTTTTTTACCATTTTATAGTCCAGAATTGCAGAATTCAGCCCAGAATTTAGCAGCTGCCAATTCTGTCCTAATTATCCAGTGGGGGACCTAGTCCTGGAACACAACAGAAATTGATTTAAGGGGGGGAGGGGTGATCAACACTTGATTTATTTTATCAAGTACAGGAGTGTTCTTTGAAGCAAAACCAATAGTAATGCAAATCCAAGTCTTTTCTATTTACTTTATTCCCCAATTTGTGAAAAATATATTTGGTCCTTCACTCTCCTGGAAATATAATCTCAAGTGGCCTTCACCATGAACATTGCTGCTGATTTTTTTAAAGTATATAAACATTGATATTCAGATGTTGCTTTCAGATTCCTTATTAAGTTTTCTACATTTGAATTCCCCCTTACATCAGCATAAAAGAGAAAGTTCTGAAGTTCAGAGAGAATTCTGAAATTCGGAAGGTTTAGAGAGAAGTTCTAAAACTCTTAAGGCTAACTGCTTCGAAAGAGAAGTGAATCAACTCATTTTTCATCTCATTGACAGCTTTTCTAGCTGTTGAATCAGAGGCTACAGTGTATGCCTCTGGGTCCTTGGGAATGAATGAATGTATGAATGAATGCCTAAACATTTATTATATACTTTGTGTCAGGGATTGGCAAGCAATAGCCAGCTGTATGAATTCATCTTAAATAAGCCTTGAAGACATATTTTCACTTAAAAGCAGGGTCAGCAAATCCCCAGACCTGATGTGGTGCAGCAGTACAGCTGGGAACTCTCATTCTCGCTCCATAAGGGGGGCTCACTGTGTGAGACGCAGAGCTAGGATAACTGGGTTCTAGTTCTTCTAACTGTGAATAAATTCGCTTTATAATGTTAAGTAGGTCATCAACCCTCCACGGACATGAGTTTTTAACAAAACTGAAGAATATTAGGGCTTAATGAAATTTGACAGAAAGCAATGTATAGCTGTGAGATTTGGACTATATAGAAAGCTGAGCAGAATTGATGCTTTCAAATTTGTGATGCTGGAGAAGATTTTTGAGGGTACCCTGGATAGCAAAGAGGTCAAATCAGTCAATACTTAATTCAGGCTATTCATTGGAAGGTGAAATAATGAAGCTGAAACTGAAATACTTTGATCAAATAATAAGAAGATGAGACATTGCAAATTAAAAAAACTTTGAGGTACCACCTCATATCCATCAGAATGGCTAATATGACAGAAAAAGAAAATGATAAATGTCGGAGGGCATCTGGGAAAACCCGGACACTAATGTTGGGAATGCTTGAAGGCAAAAAGGAAAAGAAGATGAGATGGATAGATAGTGACATAGAAACAATGAACATGAACTTAGGCAGACTTCAAGAGATGGTGGATAGAAGGATCTACAGACCAATGGGGTCACAAAGAGTGAACAATACCGAACAAAAACTATCCTTATTTTATAGAAGAAGAAGAAACTGAAGCTCAGAAATGGGGAATGACTTCTTGAAGTAACAGATAATAAGCTACAAAACTGGGAAATGAACTTCCAATTGATGGAGTTGAAACCTGAATCCTGGTCCTTCATCTTCAAGTACAGAAATCTTTTCTGATCTATAAAATGAAAAGGTTGAGCTAATTAATCTCTGCACTATATTTCAGCTCTAAAATTCTATGGTTAAGTTCAGACAGTAGTTGTGATACATGGGTAATACATTAGAGAAAGGATAATTACATACTGGTAAATCAGTCCAATAATTTTAGCTTTCAATGACTATGGCCAGAGAATAATTTTATTTGTTGAGAAAAAGATGGTGGAAAGTAGACTTTCAGTGATATAGAAATCTAGTTGGAGTATTTTTACATGTTGAATAACATTTTTTCCAAGAAATCAAAAAAATCTTGTACATAAGTATTTATTAGATATTTTCAGATGTAAATATTGCCTCCCGCTTTAAAAAATGGAAGTTCCTTAAGTGCAGGTACTATTTATGTCTTTTTATCCCTATCACTCAGCATATAATAGAGGGGGTTTTTTGCAAGTCAATGGGGTTAAGTGGCTTGCCCAAAGCCACACAACTAGGTAATTATTGAATAATAGAATCTAAAAATATTTGATTGCTATTAAATGTGTCATTATTGTTGTTTTTGTTGTTAATAATAATAGAAGCAGTGTGGCATAGGATAAAAAGGATCAGCTAGCTTTGAGTCAAGAAGATATGGGTTTATGATGATAAGCAAAGGGAGTGGAACCAATAGAATATTGTATGCATTAACAACAACATTGTGAGTTGATCAGCTTCGAAGGATGCAGCTCCTCTCAGCAGTTCAGAGAGCTAGGACAACCCTAGAAGACTTGTTATGAACAATGCCATTGACATCCAGATGAATTAAAAAAAACCCAACTACAGAATCTGAATGAACACTATGTGCACTTTTTAAATATTTCTCTTATGTTTGTCCTTCTATCCCATGGTTCTCTTTCTTTTCCTTTAGTCCTAATTCCTCATACAGAAAATGACTAAAATGTAAACATGTTAAACACAAATGTACATGTGCAATGTTTACCAGACTTTTCACCATTGAGAGGAGGGGGTGGGAAAGGAGGGTGGAAGAAAATTGTGCAACATAAATATGCATGTGGATGGATATTGAAAAACTTTCATAACATGTAATTAGAAAAATAAAACATCAATGAAAAAGTAGATGTGGATTCAAGTCCTTCCTCTGACAGTACTAAAACTATTGAGCAAGTCACTTAACTTTTCAGTGCCCTAGGAAAACTTTAAGATGCAGAAGAATTGCTTATATGGAGAAGGAAGTTTCCATATCAGCAAAATTCCTATATTTATAAAAATCACTAGTCTATTAAAAAATAAAACAAAACAAAAAATACACCAATTTAATAGCAAACATTTGTGTTGTTTCATTAGTCTTTGATGTATAATGATGTAAAGAAAAACATGTTTTTTAAAAAATCCTCTTATGAACTGCTTAAATAGATTTAATCACGTTTCCTTTCTATTATGAATAAAAAAATCAAGAGGAAAATTTCAATATACATAGAACAAGAGAAAATATTATATAAGAAACTATGAATTTGTTATAATTTATTTATTTTAGGTTTTTGCAAGGCAAATGGGGTTAAGTGGCTTGCCCACGGCCACACAGCTAGGTAATTATTAAGTATCTGAGACTGGATTTGAACCCAGGTACTCCTGACTCCAGGGCCAGTGCTTTATCCACTACACCACCTAGCCACCCTTTATAATTTATTTTTAAAAGATATATATGTACATATACATATAATTTCATAAGGTAGTAACAAACTCATTTATTTTGCTTTCTTTTGTATATTTAAAAAAGTATTGATTCACTTTTTGGACACGTTTAAAACTATCCACTAGCTTATTACTTTATACTCTTTCCTAATAGATACCCTTCCTTGTAACAAATATGTATAAATCAAAAGAATAAATGAACAAACTCACCATATCTAAAAACATATCTCAAGTCCATTACTTCTCTATGAAGAGGTGTGGGAGGTTTATTTGGTTCATCATCAGTCTTTCAAAGTCAACTATGGTTCTTTGCTTTGAGAAGAGTTTCAGGGGATCAGTTGATAAATGGTCAAAGGATATGAATAGGCACTGTTCAGATAAAGAAAATTAAAATAAAATAAAAGAAATAAAATAAAAATAAAAAGAAATAAACAAAGAAAAGAAAAGAAAATTAAAAACAGTCATATTAAAATACTCTAAGTCACTATTGATTAGAGAAATGCAAATTAAAAGAACTTTGAGGTACCACCTCATATCCATCAGAATGGCTAATATGACAGAAAAAGAAAATGACAAATGTTGGAGGGCATCTGGGAAAACTGGGACACTAATTCACTTTTGATGGAGTTATGAACAGATTTATCCATTCTCAAGAGAAATTTGGAACTATGCCCAATAGTTCCATATACCCTTCGATGCAGCAATATCAGTTCTAGGCCTATATCCCCAAAAAACTCATTAAAAAAAAAGGGAAAAGGACTCACACATGCAAAATTAGCAATTATTTGTAGTGGCAAAGAATTGGAAATTAAGTGCATACCCATCAATTAGGGAATGGCTGAACAAGTTGTGGTATATGAATGTAATGGAATACTATTGTTCTATAAGAAATCATGAATGGTAAAACTTCAGAAAAATCTGGAAAGACTTACATGAATTGATGCTGAGGTGAGCAGAACCAAGAGAACATTGTATACATTAATAGCAACACTATGTAAGGGCAGCTAGGTGGCAAAGTGGATAGAGCACTGGCCCTGGAATCAGGAAGACCCAAGTTCAAAGCCAGCCTCATACACTTAATAATTACCTAGCTGTGTGACCTTGGCCAAGTCACTTAACCCATTGCCTTGCAAAAAGTAAAAAAAAAGTAAGCAATACTATGTGATGATCAACTATGATAGACTTAGTTCTCCTCAGCAATACAATGAACAAAGGCAATTCCAGAAGACTTGTGATGGAAAATGTCATCACATCCAGAGAAAGAACTATGGAGTCGGAATGCAGACCAAACCATACTATTTTTGCTTTTTAAAGGTTGGATTTTTTGCTTTTCTTTCTCATGATTTTTTCCCTTTTGTTCTGATATTTCTTTCACAACATGACTAATACAGGAATATGTTTAAGCTAAAAATAATAATCCAGCATAAAAGAAAAAAAGTTATAAGGAACGCAGACTTAAATTAATTGTCATTATCAACCTGGATCCCAGAGACAAATGATAAAACACATTCCATCCTCTCATTTAAAAGACAGAATATGGTTGTAATGTATAATCAGCACAGCAATGTATACAATAACTACAACATTGTAAAGACAAACAACATTGTTAGACATAAAATCTCTGACCAAACCAATGACCGATCATGATTTGATCAAGTATGCTACACATCTCCTGACAGAGAAGTGATAAATTAAAGATGCAGATGATACACATACTTATAATCAAAGACAATGTGGGTATTTGTTTTTCTTGATTATGTGTATTTGTTACAAAGCATTTGCTTTTTTTCTTTTTTAAATTGAAAGAGGAAAAGAAAATCAATGCACACTAGCAGAATTTTTTCTTTTTTTCTTTACTTTTTTTTTTGCAAGGCAATGGGGTTAAGTGGCTTGCCCAAGGCCACACAGCTAGGTAATTATTAAGTGTCAGAGGCATTATTTGAACTCAGGTACTCCTGACTCCAGGGTTGGTGTCCTATCCATGGCTGCTGAGCTGCCCTGAGAATAGTAGAATTTTTGAAAAAGGCAGTGTGGGGGGAAAAAAGTTCCCAGGGAATTTCAAAGTTGTTCTCCTTCAGATCACTGTTGACATTCAAGAAGCAATTCTCCTGCTTCTTCCATCTTGGATTTATAACAGAAAAGTTATATGCCCTCTTTTAAATAAGATCCAAGATAGTTAATTCTGCATATGGTGTTTGCTGTGGAAAAACAATGTAAATTCTTTGAATTTTCCCCTATATTTACCAAAAATATTGATCAAAATGGAAAATGAGAAGCCTAGAATAATTAGTAACCTTCTCCTTAAAAAAGAAATGGAGTGGAAAGGAACCTAAACTCATTCAGTGAGGAAAAACATTTTCTTAATGGGGGGGAATGAAAGCTACTGAAAGCTAAGACTGATGGAGAAGAGATGCATGCTATGATTGAGGATTTTCTCTTTCTTACCAGCTTGGATTAGACAGATAAGCCCGAAGAAAGAAAAAGACTGAGTAGTTAGGAACGAAGAATGCTGAGCTCCACTGGCTGAGTTAGAAACCCCATAACAGTCTTTATAGATGGAGTAGTTAACACTTGCAGGAAGGCTTGAAGGAATTTTGATCCCTGGTGAAGTGACCCCAAGTCCATATGAATCATGAACAAATGCCAAGAAAATTCAACTCTAAATTTAAGAAGGAGGACTTGAGTTCAAATCTGACCTCACACACTTAATAGTTGCCTAACTGTGTGAACTTGGGCAAGTCACTTAACCCCACTGACTTGCAAAAACCAAAAAGAAAAAGAAGTAAGAAGGCTATAGCTCATTTCTGGTAATGACCTCTTTACAAAAATAATATCAGATATAACAGAAAGGAAATACATGATGTGGCAGCCAAATGGTACAGTCAGTAGAGACCAAACAAGTTAGAAAGAAACCAACTCAAGGGGCAGCTAGGTGGCGCAGTGGATAAAGCACCGGGCCTGGAGTCAGGAGTACCTGGGTTCAAGTCCGATCTCAGACACTTAATAATTACCTATCTGTGTGGCCTTGGGCAAGCCACTTAACCCCATTGCCTTGCAATAAAAACAAAACCTAAAAAATTAAAAAAAAAGAAACCAACTCAGACACTTACCAACTATATGACCATTGGCAAGTCACTTAACCTCTAACTGCTTCAGCTTCCTTTACTATAAAATAAAGATAATAATAACAACTGTCTCCCAGAATTGTTGTAAGGATAAAATTAGATATTATTTATAGAGTGCTGTGTAAACCTTAAAGCACTTTATAAATGCTATCTATAATAATGAAGAAAAAAAGAGGTCAAGTGGTCATTCAGCAAAAGAGGGATAAATTCTGCACCCATGGATTGGTTAGGTTCAAAGCTGGGTAGTAGGGCAAACCTTTGTAGTAGGGCAGCTAGGTGACACAGTGGGTAGAGCACTGGAGTTGGTGTCAGAAGGACAGGAGTTCAAATGCAACCTCAGACATTTCACATTAACTTATCTGTATGACCTTGGGAAAGCTTTTCATTTTTCCTCTTAATCAATATTTTTGGTAAATATAGGGAAAATTCAAAGAATTTGCATTGTTTTTTCCACAGCAAACACCATATACAGAATTAACTATCTTGGATCTTATTTAAAAGAGGGTATATAACTTTTCTGTTATAAATCCAAGATGGAAGAAGGAGACTTGCTTCTCAAATAACAACAGTGATCTGAGGGAGAACAACTTTGAAATTCCATTGGAACTTTTTTATGTTTGCCAGACATCCAGGGTCATTTCCAGTTGTCTTAATTCACATCTGGCCACTGAACCCAGGTTGCTCTGGAGGAGAAAGTGAGACTGACAACACAGCCTTCCTCACTCAAATCCAATTCCCATGAATATCATGGCATCACCTCCCTGATATTATGGTCTTCTTCGAGAATGAAGGATAAACATTACCAAAGAAACTGGCATTTAATGACATAATAATAATAATAATAGCTAGTATTTACATAAAAACAAAACACAAGATGCTTTATATGTATTATCTCACAAAAATCCTATGAGGTAGTTACTATTGTTATCCCTCATTTTTTAAAGAAGGAAACAGAGAGAAAACAGTTAAGTGACTTGCTCAGGGAGATTCACTCAGCTAATATGTGTCTAAGATAGAATCTGAATTCAGATCTTCCTGAATCCAAGTCCAATATTCCATCTATTGTGTGGGTTCTACCAGTGCTTCAAAGCTGAACTGGGTAACTTTGTGCATATCACTTTTATTTTTCTGGGTCTCAGTTACATCATCTATAAAATGAGAGGGATTGTACTGAATGATTTCTAATGTCTCTTTGTCACTTTATGACCCTTCATTTTTTTAAGGCTTTTCTACTTATATACAAAATATGTATATACATGTATGTATATTTAAAACATAGTAATTAGGAGTGCAGTTTTATCCTGCGCTACTTAAGTGTCCTATTTTTATACCTCCCAAATAAAATAACTAAGTAGAAAAGCTTCTCAATCTGTCTCTTATTCAGCCACCACCATGGGAAGCCTCACTGTTCAGAACCATGTCCTTGTGCCCCCTTTCCTACTTCTTTCTCTCCTTCCTCCCTTCCCCACATTTGTGAGCATATTTCCATTGTGTAAAAACCACATGAGGTCTGCTGAAAGGTCCACTCACATAAAGCAACTATCACGATAGTTCGCTTTAATGGCAAAATGCCTAGAGAAAATAAACAACTTCCTTTTGCAGGCCTCATCTGTAAAGTGATGGAAAATGTCAAGAGAACAAACTGAAATCTTTCTATTAACATACAAATAAAGATCAGATTATTTGCAAACCTTATATGATGGAGATTTTCCTGGTCCATAGCAACATTTTCCTTTCCTTTTCTTTCTAAAAAACATTGTATATTCATGAATATGATGGCAACATAGTGTTGGAACTCAGGGAGGAAAGGTTTTAAAAACTTGAATGAGAATGAGATGATATTTGTGGTCATTAGGTAGTGCAGTGGACAGAATACTTGGGTCTAAGTTCAAATATGGCCCCCAAAATAGGTCTCAAAAAATGGCCTACCTGTGTGACCCTGGACAAGCAATTTAACCTCTCTTTGCCACAGTTTCTTCAACTATAAAATGGGTATGATAACATTAGCACTTACTTTTGAGGATTGTTATGACTTTCATTTAATCCTTAGTTTAGCAAACTATCTGACACAGTAGGTATTATATGAATGCCAGTTATTTTTATATTTATTATTATTGTCAGAAATTCTTGATTCCCTTTAACAGAAAATAAAATAAATGGAGGCTCTAATTATCTAATATTTTAATGCTTAGAAGATGGCACCTGAGAGCCTTCATACAGCATTCAGATTAGGGGACCAAAAGCCAACACATCGAGCATTTTCTCCATTCTGGTAAAAAGGTTATCCAAACAGTGTCTTTATCACTGACATACATTTAGAATCATAGAATGTAGAGTAATCATTTAGTCATAATAGTAAAACAAATGCTTCTTGCTTTGAAGTGGGAGAAACATTTGAAAGAAAAATTAATAATTAATTTGTTCCCTCTGAACTGACCATGCACCTTACATTAACACTGACCACTACTCCCCATCCCATTGTCCAAGCTATGTGATGAGGTCAATGCACTTTTAGTAAAATACTTTGTCCCTCCCTGGCAAGGATTCCAGCTTAATCCCTATCCCTAAACAAAAAATACAAGCCCCTATAAAAAAACGATGGATCCCTGCCTTGGCCTAAATCTTTAACCTACCAGTCTCATCCACATATCTTCAATTACCTCATCTCTGCTCTCTAACTTACTTATCTAATTACCTCATCTTCCTGCCCCTTTAAAAGTTCACTCAGTCACTCACTTCTCAGTTGAGTTGCTTATCTTTGAGAGGGTAGCACACTCTAGGGAAGCAGGAACCTCCAAATAAATTCTCCTGCCCCTATATTCTTCTTTACTACCTATTCCCTGATGGCTTGTCTTCTGGTGAAGCTAGCCCTTGCTTGGGGAGTATGATTTATCCCCAGGTAACCTCTCATGTTCCTATACCTTTCCTTCTTAATCATACTTTCATGTGCAAAGCAGTCCAAACCTTGAAGAGAACTTTCAAATTACTCTTCCTCTCATTTTACTATGTTCTTAACTCACTTTCTTTACCTTACTACTTCTCTAAAGAAAAATACTGATGAGAGTTTGGGAAAGGAGAAATCCTTGTCTCCTGACTTCCCACTTCAAGAAAAAAGACACCCTCTCTTTAGGGAGAAGTCCATGAAAGAAGAGAAAGATTCTGGGAAGAAGCAAATATGAAGAGAAATTATTCTTGAAAATTTCAAACCAGTTCATCCTCTGAGGATGAAGAATTGCTTGAAGAGGTAAAAGGTTTGCTAATTAAATGAAGTATTATTATAATGAAACAAGCTATCACAATTAAATACAGGAATTTTACTTCATCTTTGAGTAAGGTTGAGGCCGTGTCCTCTGTGGTAGACAGATAAAGAAGAAATCAATCTTTCCCCCCCCAGGAAATTCTTACTAAACTTTCTCACAGGCAACGGGGTGCAAGGACATGGTTCAAGGAAACATGGGGATCAGGGACAGAGAAGTGCAGGCAGGGGAAAGAGCAGAAATATAACACTTGGGGGTCTGAGGTGGGGTCAGTCATGTAGGAGCCTGCCCAGAACCTTGAGGAAGAACACGGTGGGGGGGGGGTGCAGATAAGTGGGACCAAACATGGACCCTGACACCAAGGGCCAGGGAGAAACCTGTTTTAACCAGAGTTCTGACTGAAGGGAGATAGACACACATCCAGACAAGGGGAGGGGACCAGGCAGAGCAGGGCAAAGGTCTCCTTTTTCAGAACCAGAGGTCTCTAAGTTCAACCTCTAGTCATGCCATCTTTGTATCTGTTCTGAGATTCTGGAAAGCCAAAGTGACAGAGAGCCTAAGGGGGTGGAGGTGTGGGGTATGAAGGAGGAGATTGGGCAACTGCAGTGAATAACCTCATTAAGAGATGGCCAGCTGTCCCCTGACATGAATATATACATATATATATATGTATGTATACATATATATATATATATATATATAAATTTTAGCTGAGATATAAGAGGCTGATAGAACAGGAAAATTCTATACTAACTTTTTCTCTAGTTCAATGCAGTGTAAAGGAGAAAAGCCTGTTGAGTTTCTGCTTAGAGTGGACAATGAATTTGAACACTGATACAAATAGGCATTGTGGATCCTGAGAATGCAAGGAAAATTATGCTGTGAGATTAGAAAAGACCTGATGCATGATTATCATGCCTTTGATGCCACATTCATACACAGACATTGACAGCATTTTCTTTGGGGAGACAGATACTCCTTAACTTCAGGAGTCCATAAAATACTAAAGAAGATGATCTCAGCAGGCCCAGTCCTTCCCAATTGTGAGTCATAGAAATAAAACAAAACAGCACCTCCAAAGCTGAGCTATAGGAATAGGACTAGAGACAATCAGATGAGAGATGGAGGGAACACACAAACCTAGATGCTATTTGTCCTTCATTCTGGAAAAAGGACCATAACAAAGATAGCATGACCTAGAAAAGGCAGGAAAGCACAAAATCATAAGATAAGATCACCTCCATTAAGTATCCATAGGAATAATTGTGAATTAGATGGCCACATGCATATTGGATGTAGAACATTAGTCATGCAGAAGCTAATTATCTTCTGATTCAGCTTTGGTAAATTGAGAAAGGACAAGGGAAGAAGCTTATTCTAGTCTAAGAAGACAGTCATACTAATCTCCTCATCAATTCCTTATGGGTCAATTCCACTGGGACTCACACATCCTAATGCAGAAGTGATGGTAAAAATTGAGAATGTGAACTGAAAAGTTCCCCAAAATGGATCTCTAGGTACCATCAATTTTCCATTCTTTTTATGACAAGCTATTTGGGGAAAATACTTTTAAAGTCTCTGTCAGGTCTTAGATTTGGTGGTTTGAATAATAAAGACTATTCATGTATGAGTGAGCTTTAAATTTCCAACAGAAGCTATTGGTGTCAGCTGAAAGGTGGACCCCATGTCTCTGATTCTCTGATTGTAAACATTAATAATTTACAGTGGACTATAACATTTTTCAAAATGCCCCACTTTTGGGGTACACTCAAAACTGGTTAGACATCAAATAAAGTTGATACACTTTGTCTTTGGGGCTTCAGCCTGTATGCACCTAGACTTTTTCCAAAGGCCTTTTAAATGACTCCTGTAATGATTTACTGTCTGACTATGTGTCTGACCCTATATACCCAAAGCTCCTTCTTACCTTCCCTCCTCGCCCTACCTCCAATCAATGAGAGAAGAGCCAAATTTCTTCTTATGTTTCTATAAATTAGGCATTAGCAAGAAGGTGAATGAAGTTAGTGTGAATGTACAATGGATGAGGATCTATGAAGGTGAAGAAGCAGCACAGAAACTTGAGGCGGGGGAAGAGTTTTATCCTTTGATCACAGCTGAAGGCTCAAGACCAACAAAGAGTGAAAGCAACTGTGTGACTGTCAATTGCTATCTGGAAAAGACTATAAAATCATCCAAGAGAGGAAAACCCAATACACAGTCCTATTGCCATTGAATTTTCTTTATTGCCTGCATCTAGAAGAGTGTTGCCTCAATCTGCTTTCTCTCTTCTTTTCCTCTCTCTTAAAAAAAAACTGTTAGGAAAGGGGTTGTGGAGAGAAGTCAGTATTTGGCCACAGGGGACTTAATAAGGCTATAAATTTAGAAAAGTTTCTTTCCTTGTGAGTTGTTTGATATTGTTTTACATACAACTTAATTCCCTGGAGGTAAAAATAGCATTGGGACTTTTATCCTCTGGGAATGGAAAGGGAAAAGGTATATGCTGCCAAAAGGAGTTCAAGGTGGGAGGGATGGAGGGAAAGGGAAGAAGATGGAGTTTGGACCCAGAAGAGTGGTAAGGCTAGAGACAAAGGAAAAAACAGGGAAGAGGAATTAGCATTCTACTCC